>NW_007246387.1:997611-1006602 GCF_000164805.1 Carlito syrichta | reverse complement strand
AGTAGCCGGAATTACAGGCACGCGCTACCACGCCCGGCTGATTTTTTGATTTATGGTAGAGATGAGGTCTCGCTGCCCTGGCGGGTCTCGAACCCGCGGGCTCAGGCCATCCACTCACCTCAAGCCTCCCAAAGGCACGGGATGACAGGTTGAACCACCGAGCCCGGCTGGCTCTGTCTACTTTTAAAGGGAATGTGAGCCACAGCGAAAGGTCCAATAATCTCAGCCCTTTCATAGAATCAAAATATCCAGCAGCTGCTGTCCTTCGCCAGGAACCGAATTGGCCCACACCGTGATCTTGGCCTTCGCAGCCCAAAGAAATGTGAGAAATAAATTCTACAATTTAAACTCAATCTATGGTATTTTTTTATAGAGACCCAAACTGACTAAGACAGGCTGTGTTACTCTTTGAGACCCCTTTGGTGTGGAATCAGATGAATTTGTCTAAAGATTGTTTACTTATTAGTGAATGACTATCTACTGACAAAGTGACCCTGATACCTTCTGCTCATTTTTGCCTTTCTGTTCGAGTAGTTGTCTTCTAAACTGACCCACCTAGATGTGAGACCTGAAACAGTCAATGTGAGGCCCTAATTGAAGCCAGCCCAATGGCAAAGCTGACGCGCAGAGCTTGGCCACGTGAGATGACGTCATATAAAATGAGAGATTTTAATGCCACTCTATGCTGCAGTCAGACAACTCTGGAACTCACCATAACTCTGGGCTGTTTGATAGGTGAAAAAAGCAATGTGTTTATTGTTTATGCTATTGTTTATGTTTCTATTGTTTATACCATTCTGTTGTTTTATTGTTTAAACTATTTTTATTGTTTATATTGTTTAACTGAGATTTTCTATGACTTGAAGCTGAGAGCATTACCAATGTGGTTGCCTAAGTGAAGGTTGGTTATCAGAGATTCTACCTCGCCCACCTCAGAGGGCCCTCTCATGAGGATTTGAAGACTGGACAAAGAAAACCTGTTGTGTGTGTGTGTGTGTGTGTGTGTGTGTATACTGATTCATGCGTATACACACAAAATGAACTATAATCAGCATAAAAAAGTGAAGGAAATCTTACCATTTGTGATAGCATGGGTAAACTTGGAGGACATGATTCTTAGTGAAATAAGATGGACACAGAAAGACAAGCACTACATGTCGAATCTCAAAGAGTCAAACTTACAGAAATAAAGAGTAGAATTGTAGCTTCCGGGGTCTGAGGGGGAAGAGGACATAGGAAGATCCTGGTAGAAAGTTAAAAACTTCAGTTATGCAGCAAGAATAAGTTCTGGAGTTCTAATGGACAGCAATGTGACTATAGTGAACAAAAACTGCACTGCGTATCTGAAACTTGCTAGAGGGTAGATGTTACGTGTTCTCATCACAGAAAGGGAAAATGATAACTATGTGATGTGATGGATATGTTAATGAGCTTGAATTTGTGATCATTCCACAACATATGCATATGCATACATCAAAACAGCAAGTTGTACACCTTAACTATATCCAAATTTTATTTGTTAATTATACCTAAATAAAACAAAAACGTTGTCGTAAAATATATTATGTTATAAATATTAGGAAGCATTCTTATAACTATTGCTTGGGCACCTATGTGCTTTAGCAGTAGAGATCAAATGGTAAATAAGACATTTCCCTGCCCTCACTAAGTTTGTAATCCCAGGGAAAAGACGATATCAGATAATTATGCATATAATTTCTTTTAAATAATAGATAAATGCATTGGAGGAAAGATAGAAGGAACTGTGCAAATGTATGCGTATGAATAACGAATTTAGTATAACTTGCAAAGACTTATCTAAAGATATTAATTCAAAACCTGAAGAAGAGAAAACCATTGGCTCAGGAAACATCAGGGTGTTCCACCTGGAGACAGAGTGGTTGCCCAGAGTCCCTAATGACTGAAGAAGAGAGTTGCCTGGCTGACATAATGTGAGCAGGGAGGTATGCATGTGATAGAAGTAGACCAAGGACCTGTTGAGTGATTGGCAGTAACAAGAATAGCTATTGTTATTCATACAGCATTATGGATAGTGTAGGTTTTGCTCTAATAATTATAGGATAGAACTGCCAATTGCTCCTGGGAGGTTTAGATGATAAAAGAGCCTCGCATTCATTACAGATTGTTTTTAAAAAGGGGACGATCTGAGGGAACATTGCTGCTCTTGGAAATACATGTCATCCTAAACTAGATATATACAGGATCGCAGTCCCAGACTTCGAGACCCCAGGTCAAACAGAGAGCTGTGGGCCCACTGCCACCTCCTTGTCATAGACTCCTGGCCTTGTTCTACAGACCCAGGAATTCACAACTCGCGTCTACAGAGGAAAGCCACCGCACATGGGGCAGAGCGGTCCCCCTGCCCAGTAAACTCGAAATGGTGACCCTTTGTCATGATGACATTAATACTTTCCTGCCTCAAAAGTAGATCCAGGCCAAAGGCTCCTTCAGAGTCTGGCCCCCTCTACCATCTTGGAGACATGGATCTGCCCCTTTTCTCTGACCTGTTTTTTTAAATAAACTTAAGAAAAAATAGATTCTGCTTTCCAAGAGCTTGTGGGTCCCACATGGGCCGTAACGAATGTCCCGGCGGTAAGCCAAGAGCTGGAGGGAGCCCCAGAGGACGGACTGAAAGAGGAGGCTTTATGGAGGAGGGGGGAGGGTCATGTTTACTTTGATAATATTCACACATTCAGAACATTTTAAAAAGTCTTGTGCCCAAATCTACCACTGTGATTTAGGCCCTGTCGGGTACCAAAAATGTAAAGTGATAGAACGTTAATTTTTAATAAATCCTCGGGAATAAACGCAGTAGCTCATCCGTGAAGGATGACGATGTTCCTTTCACTTACGAAGAGACCTTGATAATATATTAACGAGCAGCATAATGCTTACCCTTCAAGGGTGACATGCTCCATATCTATGCAAAAGGCACATCACCCCACACTGAACTTTGGATGAAGGCCAAACGTCCTTCCTCTATCCGGGTTGTGTGCCTCTCATATCTGTTTGCTAGGTACTTTCTCTGGCACTGTTTGGGCATAAATAATAACGTCTGGAGGTCAGAGAATCTTACCATGTCCTGTTGATTAATCAATGAATCAATTTCTATTGATTACTAGAACGTTCTATTAATTCCGTGATGGTGTCTAAAGGGAATCCTTAGCAATTAAACAAAAAGACATTTGACAGTTTGGGTGGTAATTGAATTTGTAAATTTATTATCTTTCGGTTGTTTACTTTGATATAAGTCATTAATATTTCGTGTTACACTTTTAAGTGAGAAAATGCTTATGGGATCATTTTATTAAAGAGCAGATATTGGGTTGAAACGAAACCTCTAAAAGCCCCGAGTTTGTAATTGGGTAATACCTCTGTTATAAAAAATGATGCACTCTAAGTTTGTATTTCTTCAAAACCTTATTACCTGACACAGAAGACATAAGGACCTGTGCTTGGGTGGTAGCTGAGGAAGAAAGCACTATGGTGTAAATAAATCATTCAGTGTGAGCTGAAATAATGTCAACTGTAGTGTCAACATAAGATATGTGTCATGGTCTCAAGGCAGACAGGGGTTTGCTAAGATAAGGGCAGATACGGTATGAGATGTCCTGGTGCTCAGGCAAATGGAGGAAGTGGATATTAAAAAGGCATGCAGGAAGGAACAGCTAGTGTCCTTGCGATGGGGCCAGAATCACAGATACTGGAAAGCTTAGTTTGTAACAATGGGCAGAGGTTCCCCTGACTTAACAGCAAGGAGAGAGCTTGGCCTAGATTTTAGAGATCGTCTGACATGGGATGTGGAAGAAAGACTTTCATCTTGCTCTGATAGCTGAGTGCCAGTGACCCAAAGGTGATCACAGAGCAGTAAATGGGCTTTGGGCCAAGCCATCAGAACACATTCATTTGGAAGAAACAAGTGCAACACCCAGAGACGAGGATCAATCCGTCAAGAAAGCGTCCTCAGGGTCTTGAGGCCAAAGTAAGAATGGAAGGAAGCGAGAGCATTGCATTTAAGTAAGTAAGGAAATCAGGGGTGCAGCCACAGAAGGTTAGCACCTTAAGGAACAGACTGCACCTGACTTGTTCAGTTTAGAATGGTCAGTGCCTTCTAGCACTGGGTGCCTTGTAAGTCCACATGCTGATCCATATGGATATAGGCCCCACTGAAGAAACAGGTTGTGGGAAATGGGCAGAAGAGAAGCTCTAAGTGAGTGAGTATACAGGCAGTGAGGAAAGGAGTGGCTTGCTTTTTGACTCATATATATATATATATATATATATATATTTTTTTTTTTTTTTTTTTCTTGCTTGGAATCTGTGTGAAAGGATAATTTTGCTTGCATTCTATCGGGATCACTGCAAAAAAATTCCATAACTAAAGAGAAAAGATTTAGAACACATGCTGTTATTACATATTATGTGAATGACTTTTAATTGATCAACCAACAAGCATGAGTGACTGGTATCAGATTATTTCTTGCTTTAATATGACATCAAGAATGAGGAAGATGTACACAGAAAGAGAGGAAAATGTACACAGAAAGGGTGTGTATGAGTGCTGTGAGGTTTTGTCATTGTTACAAGACATGGGTATGAACTAAGGGGAATTGTCGCCATGGACCATCCCCAACCTTGTATGTTTGTGGATGGGATAATCCCTGTTTACCCTTACTGTGAGTCATGTATAAAAGCTATTCTAGCACAAAGTTCAAGTGCTCCCTATGATGTTTTCATACCTTTTATAAAGCAGCTTTATTCACAATAAAATGATCACTATCAGAAGTAAATTTAAGTGGCTTTTTAAAAAGTTGTTTGTCACTGATGCTTCTTTTATTTGAACAGGAAAAAATACAATTTTTATCGAGTTAAATTTTCTGCATCATGCCGGGTCATTGCCCTGATCTTAAAAGGTTCTTATCAACTTTAATTTTTTGAAAAAAAATAATCATTTTAATGCATTGAGATTATCATTCATCATTTAATGGCAGGGATACGTTCTCAGAAATTCATCATTAGGTGATTTCATCATTTTGTGAACTGTTGGGAGCTGGCCACGGAGGCCCACTGAGCATTAGGGATCAGGAAGGGCCATTGACCCCGAGACCACTAGGATGCGTTCGGGAGCTATTGACCCCATTTCCTCCCCCTTTCTACTCAGCACTAAGCAGATTAAGCTCCTGTGAACTCAAAACATAAAAACTCTGAGACTGGGATGAACACAAGCTAACTTTAGAAGCTCATTGTTCCCATTCTTCTACAAACTGCAGTTTTGGCTTTCATACAACTTACCATTCAAACTCGGGTCACATCTAAGAGCCTTAGTATTGATCACAGGCTTCTGGGTAGTGATTTTAGGATTTATTAAAGTTGAGTAAGGTGTAAATTGTAGAATACAGTTTTAGAATATAGTTTTAGAAGACAGCCATTTTGTTGAAAGAATGTGGCTGGATTACTTGCAGGTAGCCCACTGTTATCTTTGGACTGGGCCACATTCCAAACATTCTGGGATGGGCCCCTTTAGTTTGTAAAGTAAGTACTTAAGTCTCTATAGAATTGTTTAACTTGGTATTAGTACAAAAAGGGTTTATAGGCAATATGAAAAGGGTTTATAGGCAATATGAAAAGTGTTTATAGGCAGTACGAAAAGGGTTTAAAGGCAGTCATGGATTAAAGTTTCATTGATTAGGTTATGGGATTATACCTGAAAGAACATCTGGTGGGTGGGGAATGCCCCTCACACACCTGACTGTGTATAAAAGACCCGTTGTAATTCCCAATAAACGGCTTCTGCACTAGACTGGAGTCCAGTCTCTTTCTTTCTCTCTCTCTCTCTCTTTCTCTATTTCTTCTTCCCCCAATCGCCGACGCCATCTCCACCTTTGGGGTACCCTGAACCCGGCTGGAGCTGGTCTCTGGCAGTGAACTTCATCATGAATTTCCCCAAATCTAGCCAACCACACACCTGGGCTGTACGGTAGAGCCTGTTACCCCTAGACTAAAACCTATAAAGAATGCTGCTGTGCTAAAGACTGTAGGCAACCGTACCATCACAGTATTTGTGTGTCTAAACATAGAAAAGAGACAGTAGAAAAGGTGAAAAATGATGCATTTGCATAGACCACTTAGCATGCATGGAACTTGCAGGCCTAAAAGTTGCTCTGAGCGAGTCAGTGAACGTGAAGGCATAGGACATTGCTGTTCACTACTGTAGACTTTGTAAACACTGTACACTTAGGCTACACCGAAGTTATTTTTAAGAATTTAGTACGGCTGGGTTCAGTAGCTCAACCTATAATCCTGCACCTTGGGAAGCTGAGGTGAGTGGATTGCCTGAGCCTGCAGGTTCAAGACCCGCCTGGGCAACTTGATGAAACCTTATCTCTACAATAAATAAAAAAATTAGCTGGGCGTGGTAGTGCGCGCCTGTAGTTCCAGCTACTTGGAAGGCTGAGGCGGAAGGATCACCCGAGCCCAGCAGGTCGAGGCTGTGGGGGCCAGGAGAGGCCACTGCACTCCAGTTTGGGTGACAGAGTGAGACTCTAACTCAAAAAAAAAAAGAATTTAGTACGTGTACTATTTTACAAAAGCTGCAATGTCACAAAGTGATAGGCACTTTTCAGCCCATTATAATCTTTTGAAGGCACCCTCAAATATGCAATCCTTCTTTGACTGGAACACTGTTATGCTGCTTGTGACTGTACTGAACCCCAGGAAAATAATGTAGAAAATTGGAACACACTGGAATGTGATGACCTCATTCTAGTATTTTTTCCCTAGCTAGCTGGATGATCTTGGCCAGGCATTCCACCTTCTGAGCCTCATTTTTCCCACCTGATAAGTTGCAGAACTAAACTAGATCATTTTTTTGATCACTTCTCTCTTAGTCTGCCAACCTAGAGACAGAATCTGCAACAGTTTTGTCCAATCCAAAGACATTTTGTGATCTACAAATACAATTGAACATTTTTAGTAGATGTGTTTAAAAAAGCAAAAAGAGGACAACCCTTTGGGACTCTTCCCACTGCCAGGAGCTTTCCCGTCTTCTCAGTAAATTCCTACTTTCTCACCAAAAAAAAAAAAAAAAGTAAAAAGGAAGAGGTGAAATTAATTTTAAGAACACTTACATTACTTAAATCAGCATACATATTCAAAATGTTATTTTTCCAACATCTCACTAACATGAAATTATAAATAAGTATTTTGAAGTATTTTTATTATCTATTTTACATTTGGAGGCTATCTTAATTCCAGCTAGCAACTTGAGTCTTCGATAATCGCATGTGGCTAGTAGCTACTGCACTGGACAACACAGGTGTACAATAGTCAGCTAGAAACAAACTTCCATTAAATGGAAAGAACACTTTCTCAGCAGCACGTCTAATAGATCAAAACTTTCTTTCTAGAGTAGAAAAGAAGGTACATTATTCATTGAAATGTTGAGTTTGACTGAGTTGCCTGGTACCTGGTGGCTCTAGCCACATAATAGCAGAAGCTAGAATTTATTCTCTTTTGAGGATTCTAGTTTGCTTATCCACTGTCATCTGACCCCAGACGTGGCTTGAGCTCTGCCTTAGAGTGCTGCTTGCTTCTCTGGGGTCCTTCCATGCTGTCCTCAGAGACTTGATGGCCTTCACAGAGGAGAGTGCAGCAGGCACTGCCCTGTTCACTCCGCTTCAACTCAGGGTCTTCTCAGCCCATCCATCTTCTTAACTGATTCCCCGGCAACACCGGCAGATGACTTGGATGTCTAGTGTGCATCACCAACAGTGTGGACAGGTCTTTTTAAAAACATTAATTAATTTGTTTGTTTATTTATTTATTTATTGAGTTGGGATCTCACTCTATCGCCCGGACTGGAGTGCAGTGGCACACTCTCAACCGCCACAGCCTCGCCTTGCTGGGCTTTGATGACCCTTCCACCCCAGTCTCCCAAGTAGCGGGAACAACAGGTGCATGCTACCACGCAGGGCGAATCTTTTGATTTATTGTGGAGAAGAAGTTTCGCCAAGTTGCCCGGGTGGGTCTCGAACCCGCGGCTCAGGCAAACTTCTCTCCTCGGTCTCCCAAAATGCTGGGATTACAGGCTGAGCCTGGCCTGTGGACATATCTTGAGCAAATTAAACAGGGTGACTGAAAGTTGAAGAGAAATGATATCTAGGATAACCATTTCCAAAATCAAAGAGAAAATAATAATAAGAGTTTTCTCATGGTACATTTGCCAGATAAAATGTAGAATGCCCAGATAAATAACAAATATGTTTTGTATGTCTCAAACGTTGCTTGATATATACACATACTAAGAATTTTATTATTAATCTGGAATTCAAATCTGAATAATCATGCATCACTTAATGACCGGGATATGTTATAGAAATGCATCCTTAGGTGATTTCATAATAGTGAACTTCTACAAATCTAGATGGCATAGCCTACTATACACCTGGTTTTCCTGTATTTTTTTTTCTAAAATAGTCATCTTTCTTCTGGGACATTTTCAGTTTCAAATGTGATTTATCTTCAGATTTGCAATCTTTAAGTTTTCCTGTGTTAATTTTACACCCTTCAGGAAAGCCCTTTATCCTTTAAATTGGCCCTACACTCAGTTATTCCTTCCACTATTTTATGGATACAGCAAATCACTGCAGAACATTTTCTAGACTCTTAAATCTTCACATAGGGGAGACCTCTGATGGCACCTTTTATTGAGCTTTGAATCTCGAGGTCCAATCATCATTGGGTAAGTACTTCTCCCAGTGTGAGTTCAACATGTCACTTCTTCCTACTACCTTCCTCCCTCAAGATCCAGTCTCTGAGAGAAGTCTTTGAAACACACACACACACACACACACACACACACACACACACACACACACACCCCCAAACAATGGCTCTGAGGAACTGCACAGTCTAAATGCAGAATAAAGAAAGAAAAAATGCTTTTTGTAAATCAACATAGTCTGTAACATA
>NW_007246387.1:955546-997367 GCF_000164805.1 Carlito syrichta | reverse complement strand
TTCTACTTTCTCAGCCACCAGCTTTCAAAGTGCTTTCAGGTCGTCAACCTGAACCAGAAAAGGAAGTCTGTCTACTGGTCTACCTGGACCAGAACTCTGTGGGGCCTTCTCTGAAAACAACATCTTCCTTCACAGCTGCCATGTCCTGCAAACCACCTGACATGCACACACACACGAAGAAGAAACAGCAGCAGTTTTAAAGTAGCACTCCTTTCTCCTTTTTCTTTTGGTACCCAAGGAACTCTTAGCAATTTTCTCCCAAACAGAGGGTCTAAGTTTGATTAGATTGACTTTGTATAGGATCTCGGACTAATTACAAGCAATCCTGAGAAGGGCAAGCACTTCTATCTCCTCTCTTTTACCACTAACTGCTCTCATGATTAAAAGCTCCCAACACTGACCCCTTATGACTAATCGCTGCGACATTATTTACATATAGCCAAATGTTATCACATAAAGGCTTATAAAGGAGTTTGCAGACTTTTATATCATGCACCCTCTTTGAGGACCTGCTGAAGATGAGAGATCTTTCCCCTAGAACAAGTACCTACAGAAGTGTGTGTGTGTGCGTGTGTGTGTGTGTGTGTGTGTGTAAGAGGATATCAGTTTGGTATAATAGCATTAAGAAATAAATGAGGACAGAAATAGTAATGAAAGCATAAGAATAAAGTTTTGCTCATTCCTAGCCTGTGGTTCTCAAAGGGTGTGTTTTACTGTATAAGACCAAGCAGCTAAATCACACCATGAAATGGTCTTCCATGCATGTGTAGCATGTCTTCCCTCACACATTCTGAGGCAGTTAGAGAAAAACCATTCAAGGGTTGCTGGCCTTGTACATGTCATTACATGTATAGAATTTCTAGTCTCTCTCCCTTATAGCAGTTTCATTCTGAAGAAAAGTAAAACTATAAAATCTCTATGAAGAAGAATATAATTTCCTCCGAAGAAAAGCGCTCTTGCTAATTTTACTGAGGAGAAGAGGTAAAACTTATAAAGAGAATAATTGGATTAAGTGTACATATGTAATATGTAAATACCTATAAGTCTCAGGAAACTTTTTAGCAATATCTAACAAAACTTCTTCCTTCTCTTCTAACATACTATTATAAAACATTTCTAACATATAGATGTTTGTAGAATTTTAATAAATTCTACAAATTTCCATAAATTCACCATCCATATTACTAGCATTTGACTATACTAATTACATATCTAATCACCTATCAATCTCCATATTTATTTGTTCATTCATCTTGTTTTTTGATGATTTCTAAGTAAATTACAGACATCACTACTCTTCTTAATTATGTGAGCAAGCAAACCTCTGCTAGAGTTCAATATTTGTTTAAATTTTTGTTTTCTTTTAAAGGATCCTTCTTTGTGTATATATAGTCAGCACTTCAGTCATTGCCTTTCTGTTCACCCAAGAGTGTAGAGCCCAAGTGACTTCAATGCTTTGTGACACCCTGCAGACTTCTCTGGTGATACAGAGTAACTAGATGACCACCACATATTTTTCCTTCTTCCATTGGGTAGAGCTGTTCCTGAGAAGCTGCTTCCCAGCCAGCGCCTACAGTCTCTAGTGCCCTTTGCGCCTAGATGAGACTATGTCACTAGATTTTGCCAATGTAGCATAAGCAAAAGACACCTGTCATTTTAGGCCTAGATAGTGAAGTAAGGTCTGGGGTTTGCCCATCTCTCTTTTCATCATCCATTGACTAGATGATACCAGGATGACCTTGGGGATGGCAGATTGCAGAGCGCAAGACATAGTTTGAGTTTTTGAGTTACCATTTGAAGCTGGGACTGTGATGTGATTGAACCCGGAAGAACTCAG
This sequence comes from Carlito syrichta, assembly GCF_000164805.1. Classification (NCBI taxonomy): domain Eukaryota; kingdom Metazoa; phylum Chordata; class Mammalia; order Primates; family Tarsiidae; genus Carlito; species Carlito syrichta. The sequence continues at coordinate 995,530 of NW_007246387.1, read as the reverse complement.
GTCACTATAAAAGAGATACACGTATGTTGATCGCAGCATTGTTCACAAGAGCAAGAACGTGGAATCAACCGTGCTGCCCATCAAAAGAGGACTGGATTAAAAAAATGTGGTACATATACACAATGGAGTATTACGCAGCCATGAAGAAGAACAAAATCATGAACTTTGCAGCAACATGGATAGAATTAGAGCTTATAATACTGAGTGATCTCTCACAGAAACAAAGATCTGAGTATCACATGTCCTCACTCCTAGTGGACCTTGAACAACTACCATATTACTGTAGGAAAGGGAATGACAGTAGCGGGAAACTGTGGGGAGGGGATGGGGGGATAGCTGGGATTGACAGGAGTCAGTATCCACCTGGGGAAGAGGGGACCACACCTCATCAGTAAGGGTACTTGCCCAATGAACATTTGTACACCTAACTCTGATTTGTACCCCATGACTTCAAAATAAAATTAAAAAAAAGAAAAACTCTCGTTTGCTAGTCTGGAGAGACTTGGGATGGGTTAATATGGAACTCACCTGCTTGGATCTACATAAAACAGTCATGACGAGGAAGGGCCAGACTGGAAGTAGTGTTCAGAATCACCAAGACCATAGTCAGGAGGAGGGCGCTGGGAACGTCGACAGCAGAGCTGAGGCATGGGATGTGGTCAGGGGTGCGGCATTGGGCAAAAGCAAGGGTCGTTCATTATCAGTGTGCCCTCTTTGAACCTTCGGACCGATACGACTCCCCAACCACTTTCCTGACTCGTCCTTCCTCCTCTACTCGTCCTGGTTGAAAAACCTTCTGGTGACTTGTTTGGCCTCCTGAAAGAATAAGTTGCTCGTTAGTGACAGTAGTGTCTCCTGAACCCCGTGAAGGTCCTCTTTCCACCATGCCCTGGCTCCTACCTCTGGCCAGCGCCATCACAATACCACATCTATCGGGCTTTCCTGCATCTTCCTCCAAACGCTTGACAGTATGTTTCTGACCCAAGTTCCCGAACTCCCAGTTAGGTCTAGACTTTCTTAAAATGCAGAGCTGCCCCTTCCCCAACACTCCCCTTTCTATGCGGCTTGTGTTCTCCTTCAAGCAGAGTATGTTCTCTTCCTACCGTCATTTTCCAACAATCCTGCCAAAGTCCCAGTGACATTCATGACCTTACATGAATTTCATTGGGTTAAATGTCCCAGGTTTGTTACCCACACTTCTTTCATTGCTATAGACATTCTGACGTTGTCCGATTGACTCTTTGATTCTCTTCTCTGTTATTTCCTTTTATGAATTGCTTGGCATCTCCTCCACTGCTTACTTTTTCCCCCTAATTCATACCTGATAACCTCCAAGGGCAGTGTTTCCCCCTCGTCTCTCAAGTTTCAATAGAAAACTCTATTTATCCTGTTGGCAGTTCTCCTAGAAAACATATTCTTCTCAGGTCCCATGAGATAAGCTCTCTTCTTTGCCAGGAGCATTTCATGTTGGTGTCATAAGTCACGATCTTTAAAAAAAAGCATATTATTTATTTTGACACCATACCTACAGCCAGCTGTTCATGTCTTATATCCCCTAGTTGATTCCAAAGTCATGACCTTTAACTGGAAAAAAAAATGAAAAGCTCACCTCTTGCCTTGAGCAATTTTGTTTTTAGCCTAATAAGAAGAAGATATCTTTGCCCGTTTTTAGCAGAACAGTTTGAGTCCACATTTTTTACGCATGTGCATATATCTGTTGTCGGTCTGCTCAGGCCAGTGAAATGACGACATGAATATACTTTGAAAATTGAATAAGATGAATGATTATGAGGTATGGGCTCCAAGTGGCTGAGAAGTGAGACTAGAATAGACTCCCATGTGGAGTCAGTAAGCTTCGATGCCCAGTAGTTTCTAGCCTATAAAGCTCTACCAGTCCCATTGTAAGATGACTTCAATCTTATTAATAATTAGGCTTCAGACATCAACAAACACATTTTCTGAACCCGAGAGAATAGCGGTCATGAAAGTTAGATTACAAGTAGATGAACTTCCACGAAGGAAAAAGTCAGCGGAACTACAGAATGTGTTGGGCCTCGTGGGTCAGACTAAGCAATTGGCCCGGATGTGAGAAAAGAGGAGCAGGTTGCCCTAAGGCGCCAGCTAGAGCAGAAAGTCTTAGCGTGGGCCTCTGAGAAGCACCGACGTACCCAGGGAAAAAGAAGACATGATGATAATACCAAAATTACTCTATCATTATGGGGCATAAAAATTATGTGACTGTTTATCAGAAGAAATTTGTTTGCCTCTTGGATGGATGTGTCAGCACCTGGGATCAGGGATTGCAGTGAGGGAGAAAAACTATAAATAGCAACAGCAAAACAAAAACAGAACAAAGAAAATCTATGTCAACACCAGCATGTGAACAGATAGCTCCACTGCCATAAAGCTACAGGCAAGGCAATGGTGGACAATATTCGAGATAATGAAAGAAGAGTTCCCAGAGCACAAGGGAGGCAGAGGTTCCAACGGTTTAAAATGATTTGTTTTAATCAGACTCAGTAAGATGGCACAAGCTAGCTGCTTTTGAAAAAAAGAGTACCTTGTTTACGGTTCCCAAAATGAGGAAGCCCACCAGGCCATGCAAGTCCCCATGAGGAAGCACCAGGGTCAGTCAGGAGGTGAAAGGGGTGAGGAACAAGGATAGGTGTGAGTCTTTTTCTTTCTTTTTTTTTTTTTTTTGAGTTGGAGTCTTACTCGGTTGCCCAGACTGGAGTGCAGTGGCCGCTCCCGGCCACCGCAGCCTCGACCTGCTGGGCTCCGGCGAGCCTTCCGCTTCAGCCTTCCAAGTAGCCGGAATTACAGGCATGCGCTACCACGCCCAGCTGATTTTTTGATTTATTGTAGAGATGAGGTCTCGCTGCCCAGGCGGGTCTCGAACCCGCGGGCTCAGGCAATCCACTCACCTCAGCCTCGGGATTACAGGCTGAGCCACCGAGCCCTGCTAGGTGTGAGTCTTTATTACTATAATGGTGAGAAACTGTTAGGTGGGGATGTCTCTAACCGGACAAGAATCAAAGCCTAGACTTTGGGGTTTGTAGCTGGTAAATAACTTGGTCTGTTAACACGGCTCTGTGACACTGGATGCCATATTATCAATGACAGAATCTCAGGAATGATTATTGTATGCAGTAGTTGGGCAAATTAAGTGTCTGATAAACTCTACGCTGGTATCTTTGGAGAGAAACCAGACAATGATGGGGCTGAGAGGATATAGATATAGTGGCCTTAAGGAAAACAGGGAGTCACTTACTGTTGAAGGAGAAAGGACAAGGTGGTTACACTTGAAAATATGTGAATTGACAGAGCCTGGATGAGGTCTCTCACCTAATCAAAGATATTTATATATCTAAGCCTCCTAATTAATCAGCACCTACATTTTCAAAGCAGGAGCACCCTGACACTAACGGATATAAAAGTCAAGGCATTTGTCTTTTGAAGACAAAGATTAAAAGAAAAAGAAAAAATAATAATTCCTTTATAACTTGATGAATCTGCCAGGAAGAAAGATACTTTTTTCCCTTTGTCATAGGTTTAGCCATTCTTGCAGGTAGCGGTATTATCTGAACACTTGTAGACACCCTAAATCAGTACAAATTGACATAAAATGAGAAATGATATATGAATGAAAATGTCCTAGGACTAGGAGAATCAACATCATAGCAACGTCAAGTATTTCTAAGTTAGTGGAAAATGTTAGCACAATCAGTTTTTCAATGAAGATGGGTTATTTGTAAAGTTAAAATGGAAAAAATAGACATCCAAAAGTACTTATAAACACTGAAATAAAACAATATCTATGTTCTAGACATACCAAATATTAAAATGTCAAAATTAAAATGTCACGATTTTAGATCATGAACAGATACAAAGCCAAGGATACAGAATCAAAATTCTAAAAATTGAAAAACACATTTGAAATTTTTGTGTGTCATAAATATATCTTCTCAAATCAATTGAGAGTAGACTTTTTAATATAAGATATTGGGACAATTAACTAGTCACTTGAAAAATATAGATTTGTTTTTCACACCATACACTCTGATAAATGACACAGTGATATGAATGTAAACTTCAAATAAAACCATGCGTGCTACCAAAACAATACATAGGCAAATATCTTTATAATAATCAGGAAGTAGGAAGATTAGAAAAGGCCAGCTAAAATTTCCAGAGCTGCATTCCTTCTGGAGTTTATGAGCCTTGTCTTTTCCAGCATTCAGTAGCTGCTGCATTCATTGGCTTCTGGATACATCACTGTGACTTCTGCTTCCATTTTCCCATCACTCCTGGCTCTGATTTTCCTGAAGTCCTTTTATAAGGACCTTTGTGATTAAATTGGGCCCACATGGATAATCTCTCCATTTCAATATTCTTAGTTACATCTGCAGAGCGGTTTTTGTTTGTTTGCTTCCCATATAAAGTAACATATTCACAGATTCTGAGAATTAGGACATGAACATCTTTGGGAAGTTGTTACGCTGTCTACCATAGTCTGTCCTCTGACTCTAAAAGATTCACATTCATCTCACATGTCAAATGCATTCACGCCATTCCAGGCTTCTGCAAAATCTCTACCCATTGCAGCAACAACTTAATGTCCATATTTTCATTTAAATTTACCATTTCAAAGTCTCAAATCTCAGCAACTAAATAAGCTAAATCAGGAAAGGGTGAGACTGTGAGTGTAATCTATCTTAGGGCAAAATAGATCTCTATCACTAGAACTATAACACTGGAAAACAACGTATCTGCTTCCAGAATACTATGGGGAGTGGGGCGGTAATAGAATAGCAGTTTCAGACATTCCCTTTCAAAAAAGAGAAAACTGAAGGAGAAAAAGAGTCATCGGTACTAGGAAATTTTGAACGAAAACTGGGCAAACTCCATTAGGTGTAAAGTCCTGTGAATAACCCCTGTGTCTTAAGGCACTGTCCTCTGGGCTCAAAGCCTCACCCATAGTGTCATTCTTTATTTCATAGGAAGGGTAGCACGTTGTTTTCATCCGAGTGGTTTTATCAGCTTGTTTTCCTGCATGTAGAAATTTCAACAAGCAGAATGTCAGCCTTCTTTTATTTTGCCCTCTCTGTCCCTTTCGATCCGAGTTGGCAGAGTCTCTGTTTGTATAAAACTCTCAAAAACTTTGCCAGTCTTCCACATATGTCATGGGGGATTTACTCCATTAGATGAGGGGCTACTTCATAGATGTATTCTGGACAATTTCCCCTCTATCTTGGCTTCTGCTGAAGGTGTCTATGAGTAACAAGCCTAACTACCAAGATAGTCAACAACATAGTCGAATCTCAAGTGCATTATGACAAAGTTAAAAAGTCAGACTCGTTTATACGGCATCCTAAAAGACAAAACGTTAGGGAGAGAGAACAGATTATTGGTTGTCAAAGGTTGCAGAGTGGTGGAGGGAAAGTTTGATTGACAAAGGTAGCACGAAGTACTTTGTGTGGGAGAGAGGCAAGTGAGGTGTTGATAGAACTATTCATACCTTGACTGTTTTGGTGCTTAAAGCAACCGTATGCCTGTGTTAAAACTCATAGAACTAAGATCATAAAGAGTGAAATTTACTGTATACAAATTTAAAATAAGTTACAAAAAATAGGAAATGAGAAATGTCAAAGGAGGGAAATTTGGACCTCATATTAAATGACTTCACTTTACTGTAAAAATTCCAAAGTAAAGGCAATTAGAAAGAAAAATAAGATGCTCGACTTAGGAAAATATAATTTATAATTGTCCATTTTCTTTCTCTGCTTGTTTCATGCTTTCCAAGGAGGGCACATCCCATAAAGGAAGCTGGACACTCGTTTTGGAGGTTTCCTTCAATGAGCTCAGCTTTAAAACTTAACTTTCATTTCTGACACTTTAAAGTAGAATTCAGCAAAGCCAGAGTTTCACTCTCCCCTGAAAGTGTATAGCATTTGCTAACTCTTAATTCATCAATAATGGAATAACCTGGACAATGCACTCTAGGTTACTTGAGGATAAAATCTGGTTCCCTCTCACTTTCATTTTCTCAAACTTCCAACCGTAATCCCCAGCTAACACCCAGACCCTCAATATAGCTACATCGACTAAATACATCGGTCAACAAACATTCTCTCTTAGAAATGCAAATACCCTACAGGCTTTGAGAATTTTTGTTTTGGTTTTCTTAATACTGTTTTATATTTCTTATGTTTTCTGCAGTAAGCATGAATTACTTTTATAATTAGAAAAAAGCAATAAAAGTTATTTTGCAACTGCGAACATATCTGGGAGGGTTGTTTCAACCTTAATTGCTTTTCTTGAAAGAATTGAGTTCAGTTGCACAGAGCGGGGGAGATTTGGGGTGGGAAGGGTAAAATAAGTCATTTGAGAACAAAGACTACTTTGGGAACGGGCCTTACATCAGCTGAAGGGCACCAAAGATGCCGAAAGGGAGGTGAACAGAAGGGATCTGAAATACACTTTGGTATTTTCAAAGCTTTTATTTTTCTGGATCACTACACTAAAAGTAATGGGAGGAAATAATTTTGGTTTTTTTCCCCTTCTTCCACACTGACTTGAGTCTTGGGAGCAGGAATCCAAACAACCTCATATTTGCTAGAACAATGTTTTCCACCTCAAATGACGGAAGCTGAAGTCAGTTGGTGACAAAATTCTCCAGGCCAGCAAGGAAACTAAAAGAATTAGAACAGTGTAGACAGTTTTTCAGAAAGCTCTTGATTCATATTTTAAAATCTTGATATGCTTTTTAATTTTGCTGTTCAAGGGTGCTTTACTTTATGGAATGATAGTGACAGAAAATCTCAATTATTCTTTAAAGACTATTCTAGTCCTTGACGTCAAAATCTGGGCTTTGTTTCATTAGACTGCAAGCTCCATGGTGGTAAAAAGCATGTTTGCATCTTCACCTCCCACCCCATAACCCTGTGTTTTGCGCTGTGTCCAACAAATAAAAGGTTGCAAATAAATATCTGTTGATTATCTGAGTATGGTAATTCAGCTACGTTATAGGTTGATTGCATCTCCAGGTTAGACTGGGTTCTAATCCCACTGAATAACTCTTCAGGTCATGCATTCCAATCCGACAACAATTTCCTAAGCGATATTTTCACAAGACATAGATTTCAAATATAACTCTTACATATCCCATTTGGTGTAGTTCTGACCCAATATATGCTTAGTTTGTAAACTTATTAACAGTCTGACACCTTCTAACAGGATGCAAAGCTTCTTTGTGTCTAGCACAGCTCTCGGAACATAGCAAGTATCTTTTTTGTTGAATGAATGAATGTCTTACTTCTACTAACTGCACAGTGGCAATGTGTTAGTTATATTATGTCCCTTGGTGGTAGGTACATTTGACACTAAGGAATCACATTTTTAGCTTTCACTTACACTATTCTCCACACATACCTTGTGCTACTGGGACACGAACACCCTCAGAAGGTGGGTATTTGGGCTGGGAGTTGAAAAGGTAAGTCAAAACTTTCTAGATATGAGCGTAGAGGAATTGGAGGAAAAAGCATGATGGAAAAAGAAGAGAACGGTGTGTCAAATAGAGAAGCACATAATTCCAGGCTCTGGCTGGCAGATTTTTCTGTGAATCTTGAAATCGTTTTTTATTTCCAGGATATTCCTAAACAAAATGACTTACTATAGTTTCTTGTTTTCATGTTGGTTTCCTCAGTAAACTAAATACTTTAGAAGTTTCAGACTACCTCTTATTCACCTTTGGTCCTAAGAACCCAAAGAAGTATTTAATGAACATGAATTAAATATGTATTAAAATGTAAATGATTTAATCGTAATAGTATTCATGTAGCACTTTTGTTTGGAAAGCTCATTGTCAAACTCACAAGCCCATGGAGATAGGTAGAGGAGATATGTATGTTCATTTTACTAGTAAAAAAACCCTGAGGTTCAAAGAATGAAATACAGGCAAAGATCACATAGCCAGATTGTGGCTAAGCTAAGACTTGAATCTAGGTCTCTTTACCTCAAGGCCTATGTTCTTGGCGTTCATACAGTCTTCATTTCTTTTGTTCATTCTCTTAATGAGTATTTATGGAATTCTATATTCTTCTGACTGCACATTTCCAAACTCAGGATAGGGTACCCACAGAGAGGTTAAGGAATGTAGCTCCCCAAAGGACCTACCAAGGTGAAATCAACGGTGGAATCTGAAGATATCTGGAATTAGAGGGGGAAAATAACGAGCCGGAAAGTGAACACTTTGCTTACAGTGTAATTCAAAGTTAATGAGTTAGTCCCAGGAAGTTATTTCTGGGAAAAAAACAAAGTAGAAAACAATAGGAATCAGCCCAGTACACAGCGTGGATACAATGTCTGAGTCGACTGCTCAGATGGGGACAGGACTCAATGCAGAGTCTGAACCACCTAAGAAACAGAGCCGTTCTAAGAGCCAGCGGGGAGTGGAAATACTTTCTCATAGGGCCAGAGATTGTCCAGATGCCATTGCAAGTGGAGTCTTTGTAAAGTTTTCTCTTGGGGATATTTAAATACGCTGTTGATTTGGGATGACCTGTGTTTAGTTCTACACTAAGGCTGAAAAGGAAATCTGTTTCGTTTGTGAAAGTTCACGTGACCCTGATTTCCCAGAGTCACATGCCAATAATGACTGTGAGAAGATTCACATTTAGGGAATCAAGTCAATGAACCTAAGTTAAGATTATTGAACAGCTCTTCCATATTGGCAATTCAGCACAAATCCAGAGCACCACATCCTGATAACCCGGTGCTGAAATGCATATTGTCATCTGAGGACAGTTATTCTCCACATTCATTTCATATTCTTCTTTAGGAGCTGGTTGTAGCATTCAATTTTAAGAACATATTAAATAAAAATTCTACTCCTGCTTTGCTTGAGTTTGAAGGAAGAAACTAATAACAACACTGAGACAAATGCCAGCACTGTGAGACCAAATTAAGTTATATAGCACCCAAGATGAATCACTTTTCTCTCTTTCTCTTTTTCTCTTCAGCTGAAATCTGTGCAAATATACTACCATTCCATTTGCTGTCTGCAAATTCTGCCATAATCCATTTGCCTGCCCCCAAACTCTACACTCCATTTTCTTCTACTTAGGAAAGGGTTTCTCTTTTATTTTTTTTTATTTTTTTGAGTTGGAGTCTCACTCTGTCACCCAGGCTGGAGTGCCGTGGCATACTCACCACCACCCCAGTGTTGACCTGCTCCGTGGTCTTTCTGCCTCAGCCTTCCACGTAGCTGGAACTACAGGCGTGCACTACCACGCCTGGCTAATTTTTTATTTATTGTAGAGATGAGGTATCACAAGGTTGCCCAGGCTGGTCTCAAACCCACAGGCTGAGGCAATCCAGAGTGCTGGGATTACCAAGCCCGACGAGGAAGGGGGTTCTTAATGACAAGGAGGGCTAACTGGGGTCCCCAGACTATGTGTAATCAAGATGCATGCTCAGACTCCCACTATTTTTAATGCTGTGTAAACATATGTTTCTCTGGTGAGCCAACATTATGATCCACTAATTGAAGCCTGAAAGCAGAATGAAATTAATGTCTCATCAGAACACAGTGTCAAACCTGGACAGGGAGGGTTGCTATACAGTGTGAGAATCTCGTGATGCATCAGAGAGTGAAAAAGGATCTATTTCCATTGAAAAAATCTCATCTCAGAGTTACCAAAGCTGCCATGACTAGACATCTTTTCCTTTTTAAAGGCTTCATAGACTCTGTGATGAAAAATGAACATTCTTAGAAATCCCTAACCTCTGGGAAGACTAAGGTTGCCAGACTTTTACCTAATGGCTCTGTCATTTTCAGCCTCTCTGTCTTCCTATACACATGCATTTCCTTGTTGATGGAAAGTCTCCCTCCCTTGCCTCCTAGTATTTATTTGGTTGATGGAAGATTGATACTTCCATGGCTTATCTGATCCCAGATAGATGCTTAGCCCCAGTGTAATAGAAACTTTTAATAAAGCAGTGATTCTCTAGGTTTGCTCATTCTGTCACTACTGCTGGGAATCCATTCTGGTGAACACTATCAGTGGGAATGTTTCATAGTTATTAGGCTTATTTAGGTAGGAAAAGAGCAGGGAGAACTGTTGCTTCAAATGTCAAGGAGAATGTCATTCAGAGAATGACTTGATATAATGGGAAAAGGAAAAGTGAAACAAATGAATAGAGAAAGTCAGGTTTTTCTGAGCACCTGCTAAAAGTATCCTCATTGAAGTAGGAGGTGGGGAAGGGCTATAGAGCCAGATCAAGATCTTGCTAAAAATAATCATGCGACAGTTGGAATGATGAGAGCGGAGAAAGGTCTAAGATCCCGATTAGCTGTATGGCTTGACCAAGTAACCTTTTCGCTTAGGTTCTCAGTAGTGTACCAAATGATCTCCAAGGAAGCAACATTCTGACATTTTATTATCTATTGTTTTATGAGTATGCTGGCTTTGCATATATGTAATTTTCTTTTTTTCCTGCTCCATTTGCTAAGCAAAATGGAATTTAACCTCCAAGGAAAATTGGAACTGCTGTTTTAGACTCTAAAGAACCATATGCTCAACTTAATTCAAAAAAAAAGCATTCTTTCGGTATCTACTATGCACTTGGCTAGTGATATATTAAAGACTACAGTAGAATTCAAAAGAAAAATGTGGCTCAGTGTGTTTTAATACAGAACCAACAATATGATTGTGATAAAGCAAAATAGCTAAAGAAGAGGGTGAGTTTCTGAATTAAACATAATTGAGTTATAAATTAGACGATCCACTAGAAATCTTTTTTAGAGACTCATTAGGCATCCCTTAGATTTATGGTAAAGGTGCTTATTGACCACCACCTCATGAGTCAGGGCCACAATTTGAAGTCAGGAATCTCAGGAAGTCAGGAAAGGACAACCATAAGTTGGCCACAGTACCTCAAAGGGCTTGTGACTGCAGCATCTGAGCTTGTCTTATTGGTAAAACCCACGGTAACTTTCTCCTTTTATCCACCCTCAACTCAGCATCTGCCTCCCCCACCTCAGCCCCAGGTGAGGACATCTGTTAGAAATTCTGCATTGAAAACATAAGTAGCAACTTGATATCACAAGTTCCCTCATTTAGCCTCAGATATATTCATCTAATTAAAGACTCAAATTGCTCACACTATTGCTTGCGTGTTATTTATGGAAGTGGTACTATTTGCAACACACAAATTGTGAAGGAGAGAGAATGAGGCTGAATGTTTAAAGACTGGCTTATTTTCCACAGAATTGCTATCGAATCAGTCCTTTCATTAAGGTCAGATATGCATAGGCATTTCCATGTGGAATAAATAAAAGTGGGGATCTCTTTCAGAATGTAATTGGGGAAACCCTCAAGTCAGATGCTTAGTCTAAAGTCTGGTTCTTTGAAAATGAATCAAAGAGAATGTAAAATTTTCCTTCTTCCTAAATCACATGGAAGGTATCAGGTACACCGATGGTGGACGAGAAGGGATTAGTGCAGATAATGACCTACTTCTGGCAATCTCTTGTAGAATAAGACTGCGTCATGCCAGGCATTCAAAATACTAATGGGTACGCAGAACACCCGGGAATTATGTCAGGTTGTAGATACTAGTTATTCCCATACCACTTAGGAAATAGCCTATTCTAGTTGAGCTGGAGATATTTTTAGGAGTGTTTTCTTTTTTTTCCTTCTTTTTAAATTCTTTTTATTTCAGCCTTTAAGGTTGGTTCTGTCCTAGGAGCTCTCTTCTTAGCGCTCTCTTTCCCTGATTCTTTCTGGTAAATAGGTTGATGCTTTAGGATATTGTTCTCATGAAGCTATCAACTTCTTAATTGTATGCTACCAAAATCGACTTATTTTTTCTTTGCTTTCTTTCTTTTGTTTTTATTTTTGGAGCACATTCTTAGCTTTAAACTTCTCTATGCATTTTTTTTCCTCAAACAAAGTCAGGCTTTTTGAGGTAGTTATTCAGACTTCTTTGTTCTTATGGACTTCTTTTTGTATTTCTTTTTTTTTTTAATTTGAAAGATGTGGGGTAAAATTCAGGGTTAGCTGTACAAATAGGTAAAGTTTGGACCTCCCTTTGGTTCCCACTTCACCTGGTTTGGGATCAGATACCCTTATTGATGAAGTGTGCCCCCTTCCCTGGCCTGGCAGTTTCCCACTACTGCAATCCTTTTCTTACAGTATTACGATAATTGTTCAGGGTTCACTTATGAGTTCTTCTCTGGTCAGAATCTCTGAGTCACTCTCAAGTGGCTGCTTCTTGTCCATGCCTGCTTAGAAAAGAAGATGCTAGGTGAGGGCCGAGAGTCTTTCTGATTTGCCTCTACTGGATTACATGCCTGCCCTATGAAAAAACTAGGATGAGGGAGATCAGGGCCTAAATATTAGTTGTCTTCTGAGTCTGTGGTAAACCCCTTCTAGGGTATGAATGGTGGCGAGGGGGAAGAATAATGCCTCACCCCTCAGCCACACTCGCCAGGAACTTAGCTTCTGAACCTTGGAGGTAGCTGGGGGAGGAGCGATGAGAAACACTGGTGGTTTGCCTTCCTGTTGAAGCACTGTATCTCTTGATGAAGAGCTGAAGGGATCTGGAACTCTCTTTGCTCGGTCACACCCAGGCAAAGTGAGCTTCCGCCATGTTGAGCTGAAAGGAGGCGAAGGGGTGGGTGTGTGGAGCAAGTACTACAGACCCTAGTTGTTACTAGCAGAACTCAATAGATTTTTGTGAATACATATTTACTTATTATCCTGTTGGACAATACCATTGTCATAACTGAATTAGAGAAATTTTAAGAGACTTTAGATGGTGGTTTTAAACAACAATTTCCATTATTTATGGTTAGTTTAATAGGAAGTACAGCCACCGAACTTTTCACACTGCTATTCCAGGAGTGGAATCCCAGCAAGTGCATTTTGACTATGTTGTACTTCAGAATTTCACGCGATTTTCTACAATTTCTGTTGTGACTACGTATTACCTGTGTTGTTACGTACAATAAAGAAAAGCAAGGTCAAAATTTTCATTTAAAAGAGTTTTTCAAAACAAGGAAAAATAATGTTTGGCAAATTTTGAGAGGATATTTCTTTAATGACTGAAAATAAAACTTATATTTGCAGATTTTATTTTTAAAGACCAGGTCTGGCTCTGACATCCAGTCTGGAGTACAGTGGTATGGTCATAGCTCACTGCGGTCTCAAACTCCTGGGCTCAGGCAATCTTTCCACCTCAGCCTCCTAGTAGCACCACCATGCCTTGTAAGAATAATTTGTATTTAAAATTCCCATTATTTGCACACAGACAAATCCAATCAGCTTGAAGGCACTTGAAAATAGTTGGCTCTCTGAAATATTTTAACTCTTCTTTTGCAATCAACTCTTACGTTAATACCTGGCAGCTTTCAGTCAAGCCCCTGTCCGAAATAGAATGCTAATTGTTTTCTCCATTCTGTCTAGATTGAGAATTCTTGAGATCACTACAGTATTCCTGCTCATATTTGGATTCCATAGTATTCATCACGATTGTTTATTTGAAAAGAAAATAATTCAGAGTTGATGTATGTCAAAAACTGTGAACAGTCTGAGACTCTACCCTATTTGCAAGTTAACAAGTTAGTGTTTCACAGTTTCATGGATGCTGGCAGAAGACACAAAATTCTTAGACAAATGATAAATAACACTTTACTATTCACAGCAATAGGCATAGGCGTGTTATTTTTACTTTGCTTTGGTACTCTGAGCCCCAGTTCAGAGCAATACGATGAGGGCCAGGTGATCCTTGCACACTAGTAGGTTGCATCATAGGAGAGTATCCCAAGTTTTTCTGGGAACTAATTATTTTATAATAGCCAGTAATCCTGCCTGAACTTTGCGCCAGAGAGAGACATTATCTTTATAAACTGGACGATAAATAAACCTTCCTTTGGCTACAGGGGAAAGTCTCTCTCTATAAGGTTGTTCACTATACAGACATCTTTAAAAGACAGTCTAGAACAAAACTTGTTAGTAGATCTCACGAATACAACATATGCATAAATGTAAGAGACCAATGGAAAGTTACCTCCCAAAATTACAATAACAACCCAGTAGAAAAGCAATGTCTACAAATAGAAATTTCACTGAAAGTAATGTTTCATATAGGTGAAATTTTCATATAACTGAAGCTTATACTTGCAAATGCCAAAATTTGAAAAAAAAATATTTGTGGTTAAAAAACATGCCAGAAATATATAGCAAGTTCTTGTGTCATCTTAAGTAGATGATTAAATACCAGGGACATTTATTACTGTGCCAGTACAAAATAATAGTCATGATCTGTTCTGTAAGATCACCATGCTCCAAGGAGATCGTACTGATACTTGCAGAAAGGATCCTTTCAGCAAACGTGAAACACTCTGGAGTAGTAGAAGTCTAGATAAACTTGGGTGGTTAAACTCGGGTGGTTAAATCTTAATTAGATTAAACTCGTCTAGTAAAACTCGGGTGTTTAAATCTTCAGAGCCAGTAGCTGAATACACGTTTATTTAGAAATCAAGCTCAGGACACTACTTCTAAGAGTAAAAAATTCTAGGATTTTATATCTCGTCCATGGCATGACGGAACATATCTTTGCGATATGTTAGCCAATCTCCATCATAAATAACACTAATTTTAACAAATGAAAACTCATGCATAACATCCATTTTGCTAATTGATCCACTAATTTCACTAATTAAAAACAATTTTTGTTTTTTGTTTGTTTTTTTTGAGTTGAAGTCTCACTCTGTCGCCCAGACTGGAATGCAGTGGCCGCGCCCGGCCACCGCAGCCTCGACCTGCTGGGCTCTGGCGATCCTTCCGCCTCAGCCTTCCAAGTAGCTGGAACTATAGGCACGCGCTACCACGCCCGGTTAATTTTTTTATTTTATTGTAGAGATGAGGTGTCGCTGTTCAGGCGGGTCTCGAACCCACGGGCTCAGGCCATACACTCACCTCAGCCTCCCAAAGGCGCGGGATTACAGGCTGAGCCACTGAACCCGGCGAAAAACAATTTTTAACATCCAGTTTGCTAAATAGCAAAACCTCCAGTGTGAACTGGAATAGTTAAAAAAGATGCTGAGTGACTGGATTTTTTTCATGTTACTTCCTGGAAAGTGTAATCTTGATTAGGACAAAAAAACTGCCTTTAGAGCGAAAAGCAGTAGTCTCCACAAGACAGGTATACTCACTGTCTGAGCTGGCATGCAGTATAACGAGGGAACTCCTCACAAGGGGTTACCATTAATTCTGTTTTCAGCTGAGGTCAGGAGGCACAGAGATCGTAGAAAATTTGCTCTGACTCACAGAGGTAGGAGATACCAGACCTAGTTAGAATCAGCACCCACTTTTCTTCTGTGCCATAATTCACTGCAGGATAATGTCTCTCTCTGGTGCAAAGTTCAGGCAGGATTACTGGCTATTACAAAATATTTAGTTCCCAGAAAAACTTGGGATACTCTCCTATGATGCAACCTACTAGTGTGCAAGGATCACCTGGCCCTCATCGTATTGCTCTGAACTGGGGCTTAGAGGACCAAAGCAAAGTAAAAATAACACACCTATGCCTATCGTTGCACCTTTAAGTTTGTCCCGTATTCTATCGCTGCCAAGTCATTGATTTTTATTACATTACATGTACTTATATTACATTTACTTATATTATGGGTCTCCTTTTCGTGTTTCTCCTAGCTCGCAGATTCCAATGTGCTGGGAGCCGAAAATCCAGATAGGCAAGTTCATTGAACTTTTTGTTGTGAAGTGCCACCCATAGGACTGAATGGAAGAGTAGAACCTGCATTGGGTGCTGGGGCCTGTGGAAGCTGCTTCCAGGATTCCTAAGGGCTGTGGAAATCCGTTCTCTCCATGAGTGTTTTGCGACTGTGTTTAATTTTAAGGTTAACAAAGAGGGAGTTGGGAGCAGGTGATGGTTGGGTTGCGCTTGATGACTCGGCTCCATTCGGGAGCACGTTTCTGTGGTGACCGGCTGGTATTGTGTAAGGATGATTATTAATTCCAACTATCAGCGGGGCTTGAACCAGATTAATCTCCATATGGCAGAGAGACACAAGAGATCCGAGTGTAGCCATCGACAGACACAGGTCCCAACCTTATCTGCATGCTAGCACAGAGCGTGTCGGTTTCTAATTCTTCTTTGGGAATATATCATTTGATTCGTGTGTGAAAGATCAGTGAGGGAGGAGCATAAATCCCACTTTTGTTCAGCCTTCTGGGCAGTTCGAGCCTGCTAATTTCTGCAATATGCATGATGTACGGCCACCTCTCAGATTTACAGTTTCTCCTTCGAGTGAAAATTAAGCAGGCGCTCATTTATTAACATTTCAAAGACACAGAACCATGTTCTGGTTAGCACTACAAGTTTAGAGAATTTTGATGAGTGGAAAGCTTTTCTAAATCTCTTTATCCAAGCTGTTGATTTACAGGCATCTGCAAGCATATGTGAGTGGTGGAGTGTGCTTTTTTTGTCTGTCTCTCTTGGTATCCACAGAGCCTGTACTCTCTGGTCAAATATTACTTTATCTGACAGATCTTTGTTGACCACACAGTGTAAATGAGGACACTTTCCCGTTTATGCTACTCTCTCACTTCCCTCCTACCATCTTTATATACCTTCGTATAACTTATGACTACCTGATATGTACGTCTATGCTGGCTAGCTGACTCAGAATTTAAACTCAATGACAACAAGAACTTTATCTTTCTCTTGGCCTGGCTGCATCCTTAGACCCCAGAACAGTACATGACACACAGTAGGGACTCAGAAAGCATTCTGTAAAAGAAAATGAGCTGAAATATTTACAAAGCTAGTTTTCTCCTCTCCAGTGGCAAGAAGAAAAATGTAGTTAATATCATTCAACAGTCAAGGTCAAGAACTTTAATTTCCACAATGCTGTTGGTGGAGAATATTTTATTTAATTGCCATTAGCCCTTGTCCTGGAATGACTCCCTGCTTTCGAATTGCAAATATTTCTGCTTTTACTTGGAAGAAATGGTAGAATTCTGTGGTAGCCACCAAATGTTTCCTTTAAAAAAAAATGCAATCTGCTATCTATAGAGTCACTAAATTATTTTTAATGGTGAGACATAAACAATAAGGATTTTGATTGAAATAAGTTAGAAACAGATGAGAAGCTAATAATTTTTTTTTTAAATATTAATAGCATATCCTCTTCAAGGAAATTTACTCCATGACAAGGCAGAAAATTTTATTTATTTATTTATTTATTTATTTATTTATTTTCCCTTTTTTTATATGTATATATTTTAAATTTTATTATAAACATGTGGGGTACAATTCAGGCTTAGGTATATAAACATTGATCATGCAGATACCCTTGTTGATAAGGTATGCCCCTCCCTCCCCTAGCAGTTTCCCTCAACTGCCAATCCCCTGTCCCCCCCGACAGTTTCCCATTACTGCCAATCATTTTCTTATAGCATTATAACTGTTCAAGTTCTGCTTATGAGTGAGAACATATGGAACTCTGTTCTTTGTTTCTGTGATTAATCATGAGTATGATCAACTCCAAATCCATCCAAGTTGCTGCAAAGTCCATATATTTGTTCTTCTTTACAGCTGCATAATATTCCACTGTGTATATGTTATCCAGTACAGCTTCGATGGGTAACACGGTTGATTTCATGTTTTTGCTATTGTGAATAGAGCTACAACAAACATACATGTGCAGGTATCCTTTTTATAGAATAATTTGAGTTCCTCCGGGTATATTCCCAATAGGGAAATTGCTGGGTCATATGGAAGGTCAATTTCTAGTTTTTCAGAAATCACCACACTGTCTTCCAAAGAGGTTGTACTAGTTTGCATTCCCACCAGCAGTGTAGAAGCATTCCTTTTTCTTCACATCCTCACCAGCATCTGTTGTTCTTTGTTTTACTAATGATGGCCATTCTTACAGAGGTTAGGTGTTATCTCAATGTGGTTTTGATTTGCATTTCTCTGATGATGAGTGAGGCTGAGTGCTTTTCATGTGTCTGTTGGCTACCTGTTTATCTTCTTTTGAGAAGTGTCTATTCATGTCTTTTGCCCACTTTTTAAAGGGGCTGCTTGTTTTTTTTCCTTTTGGCTCTTTGTAGATCCTAGATGTTTAGGCCTTTGTCAGATATACAGTTGGCATAAATTTTTTCCCTTTCTGTGGGCTGTCTCCCTGCTCTCTTGATGGTTTCTTTTGCTTTGCAGAAGCTCATTAATTTGATGAGGTCCCACTTGTCTATCTTATGAGAAAGGGTCTTGATATGTTGCCCAGGTTGTTATCAAACTGCTGGGCTCAAAAGCATATGGAGCTGCAAAGGACCTATGCAGGCCAAAACAATTTTTGAAAAAAATAGTAAAATTAAAGGATTTGCCCTACCTGATTCTAAGACTTACAGTAAAGATACTATCTGGTACTGATGATGTGCACAGTGGTTTGTGCCTGTAAATCCCAGGTACTTGGGAAGCTGAGGTGGGGGCACTTAAGCCCAGAAGAATTTAAATTAGTTACCCAGTGGCCCCCAAATGAAGAACTGGAAATGTTTCTTACTAAAAATCATAAAACCGAAAATTCATTATTTGATCATTTTTCTTTAAAGTCTAATTTAACCAGAGAGATGGGCAAGATGGTGACGGAGCTGGTTGGAGAGTGAGAGCCTCTGCAAAAGCGAGTGTCCGTAAAGACTGCCCTGCACAAGTGAATGTGGGCCAGTGGGTGAGAGAAAGTTTGTCTGAGGGGAGACTTGGGTTCAAGCACCCAGGGCTGCCCTCCGGAGGTGCTTGCAACCCACCACTGCCCTGAGACCAGAGCCCTGGGTGCACAGCCTGAGCTACCGTTCTCCAGCATCTCTTGGGAGGAGGCCGCAGAGAGCAGCTGCTCCTGGGCACCTGGGACCTGGCCCCCAACACCACAGTGGCAGCAGGCCGGTGCTCACAGCGGGAACCGTGGAGAAGGTGGGGCGGGGACATCTGGAACTGAGCCCCACTGCCAGCGAGGAGACCCTGCCTGCTGCCATCTGCTCTGCCCCAGGATGGGCAGGGACCTGCACTGCCCTGCCCAGCTTTGCCCAGCCTCCAACCTGAGGCTCAGAGGCCATCTCTGCACCCTTCTGGGATTGACCGTGGGACAGGGAGGACGGATGCCGCTCCCTCACGCTGGACCTGGCCTGGATGCATCTGAGTTTAGTGGGAGACCTGGCGGCACAGCGGCGGCAGATGAGGTGGGTGAGTCTGGACTGGGTTCACCTTCCTGCCACAGCAGTCCTCCGGGGCCTCTGGCCCATGCCGAGAGCACCCTAATGTGGTAGCAGCCAAAAGCAGCAGCTGTGCTTGGGAAAGGGAACTGAAGTTCCAGAAATGGCTGCGGAGGGAGTGTTTTTTCCCCCTTTCTGTTTCAGTTCATATTTCCATACTTGCCCTGTTTTTGTTTTTCTATTGTTATTTGGTGGGAATCCAGCTCCTGCAAGGTTCAGAGGTTCCTGGAGGTGAGACAGAATAGGCAACTAAGGAGAAGAAAGAAAGGGACTGGGGAGAAAGAAGGGGACTGGACTACTGTTCAGGATGAGCAGAAGCCATTTCTTGAAGGTTTACAGCGGACTTTTATCCCTCAATTCTGCAAAGTCATTCTCACATGTCTGTCACGTGAACACAATGCAAGGTGCATGAGGGGTGTCCCCCACCCACCAGATGTTCCTTCAGGCATGAGGAAGAACAAACCCAAAATTGTCTTTCTGCTCCTCATGCTTGGTTAATGTTCCTCAAAGGCAATGAAACAATGCCTTCCTAAAGCACAATATTTCTGTAATCGATAACCTAAAAAACCCATTTCAAGTGCTAACCTTAATCTATGACTAACCTACCCTATAAACCTTTTTCATTCTATGCTGATTTATATTAATCCTATTGAAGCTTAAACGATCACTCTTACAACCTGAGGCGGCCTAACCCAGAATGTTTGGAATGTGACCCAGTCCAAAGTTCGGGGTGGGCCCAACCTGCAGTAGGCTGACTACATTCTTTTAACAAAATGGCTACCTAAAAACTTATCTCTATAACCTATTTTCCAAAACTTGTACTGCTATCATCTTAAGATCACATACAAAAAGCCTGTCGCCAACACTAAGTCTCCTCGATGTGACCTGACTTTGAACTGTAAGTAGTATGAAAACCAAAACCACAGTCTGTGGGAAAATGGGAACAATGAGCTTCTGCAGTTAGTTTGTGTTTGTCTGGTCTCAGAGTTATATGCTTAAGCTTGCAGGAGCTTTTTCTGACTATAGTGGTAGGCAGAAAAGGGAGAGGAAATGGAGTCAACAGCTCCCGAACGCAACCTAGGGGTCTCAGATTCAACAGCCCTTCCTGATCCCTAACGCTCAGTGGGCCTCCATGGCTGGCTCCCAACATTATTTTTTAGATTTTTCTGTTTGCATATGAGCATTTTCTAGGGTGAGTACATCAACAGGGGTTTTTGTTTGTTTGTATGATTATTTGTATGTTTTGGGTTTTTTTCATGTTTTTGTCTGCTTCTTTGTCTATTACTTAGCTGATGTGCCTGTTTTCCCTCTTTTTCATGCTCTTCAGCGTCCTTTGGCCACCTTCCTCCCTTTTTCTGTTCTTTTCTTTTTTCTCATCTCATTTTGCCTTCAGGAGGCAAACACACACTCTCATCTCATGCACAGATTGCAAGAAGGGGCTCCAGGGGCCCACTCACCTGTCGGTAGAAACTGTGGTCTGCAGATAGCTTCTGAACCACCGTCCCCCTCAGTCAAATCTCAGCACTGCAAAAAGAACAGTCCCCCAACCCCAGTCTAGCTTCAAAACTGAAGAAATCCAGATGATCTGCCTGATGAAGAGTTGGGGATTGAGCTTCAAGACCCACCTGGGCAACTTGGTGAGACCTCATCTCTACAATAAATCAAAAATCAGCTGACGTGGTAGTGCTTGCCTGTAATTCCAGCTACTCAGAAGGTTGAAGTGAAAGGATCACCAGAGCCCAGTGGGTCGAGGCTGTGGTGGCCAGGAGCAATGGAGTGAAACTCCAACTCAAAAAAAAAAAAAGCAATGAAAGCTATACCCTCATCACTGAGCAACAGAATTTAAAGGGGATTCATGGGGGAGGAAAACCTTCCCAAATGAAGAAGAACCAGTGGAAGAACACAGGTCCCATACAGACCACTTGGAAGACAGCTACTGAGAATACAGACTTCGGAACTCAGACAATGAAGAGCCCCCAGAATGACTATCCTCAAACCCAAACCCAGATATCAAGATATTCACAGAAAGAATAAATAGAAATGAGGAGAAACAAGAAGAAAGAATGAAGAATTTGATAACTGAAATGAAAAAAATGAAGAATATGGTGAACAAAATAAATAACAAACTAATAAGCATGGAAAACAGAACTAACCAAGCAGAAGAAAGAATCTCAGAATTTGAGAACCAAAATATGGAAATAACCCAAACTGTTAAAAACAGAAAAGAAGCTTAAAAAGATGGAACAAAGCCTACAAGAGATGAGCGATTATATCAGGAAGCCAAACCTAAGATTAATTGGTATCCCTGAGGCAGATAGAAAGACAGACACCATCATGGAACAAACATTCCATGAAATTATCCAAGAAATTTTCCCTCATCTCATCAAAGATGTGACCATTCAAACACAAGAGATTCAGAGAAGCCCTGCAAGACATCAAATGAAACAACACATAGTCATTCAATTACACAAGGTAGGTTTAAAAGAAAAACTCCTAAAGGCAGCAAGAGAGAAAGGTCAGACTATCTACCAAGGAAGATCAATTAGAATAGCAGAAGACTTGTCTATAGAAATACTACAGGCTAGAAGAGACTGGAGACCAATTTTCAAAGTTCTCAAAGAAAAAGAATTTCAGTCAAGAATTCCCTACCCAGCTAAGCTAAGCTTCATCTGCAATGGAAAATTAAAATCCTTCTCAGACATTCAGTTCCTAGGAATTTATACCACTTCCAGACCAGCTCTACAAGAAACTCTAAAGAAAGTATTAAACACAGAAGAAGAAGAAGAAAAAAAAAGAATGACCATGCCCTTCCCAGGAAAAAGATTAAAAACACACATAAATCAACCCAAAAATCAAAAGAAAGACAACAAACAAACAAACAGCAGCAACAACAACAAACTCTATAAGAACCTTATGATAGGGATAAACTCTCACATCTCAATAATTAGCCTAAATGTGAAAGGACTAAATGCACCACTGAAAAAACATAGAATGAAAAACCAGGTAAAAGAAGAAAAAAAAACCACGATGAAGCAATATGCTGTCTCCAGGAGACTCAACTCACCAGAAGGGACACTCACAGACTCAAAGTAAGAGGATGGAACAAATTTTCAGGTGAACTGAACACAAAAGAAAACATGAATTGTGATCTTAATATAAGACAAAATATCCTTTTAAACTATCAAAATTTTTAAAAGATATAGAAGGTTACTACATAATAATAAAAGGTTCAATCTATCAACAAGAAACATCCATCCTAAACATATATGCACCCAACATAGGAGCACCAAATTTTATAAAACAGCTTCTAGGTAAGCTAAAAAACATATATTGACTGTAACACAGTCATATCTGGTGACTTAAATACCCCACTAACAACTCTAGACAGATTGAGGCAAAAAATCAACAAGGAGATCCAGAACCACAACTTGATGCTTGACCAAATGTACTATTATAATAGATAACTACAAAACTCTTCTCCCAACAACCACAGAATATACATTCTACTCATCACTACATGGAACATACTCTAAGATCAACCACATTCTCAGCCATAAATCAAGCATAGAAAATTCATAAGATTGAAAAACTGCCATGCACCTTCTCAAACCACAGTGGAATAAAAATAAATATCAACACCAACAAAGTTTTCCTAAAACTCACAAAGACATGGACACTAAACAGCATGATGTTGAACAACTCCTGGTCAACACAGAAACCAAAACAAATGAAAACATTCTTGGAAACAAATGAAAACAAAGAAGCATCTTACCAAATCTCTGGGATGCGATGAAAACAGTACTAAGAGGATAACTCATATAGCTACAAGCACATATGATGAAAATGGAAAGACCACAAGTTAACAGCCTAACAAGTCACCTAAGGGAACTGGAAAGGCAAGAACATAAAATTCTAACTTCAGCAGAAGAATCCAGGTCACCAAAATGAGAGTCCAAATAAGGGATGTAGAAGACAAAAATATAACAGAAAAAAATTAATGAAATAAAAAGCTGCTTCTTTAAAAGGATAAGCAAGACTGATAGACCCCTAGCCAGACTGACGAAGGAAAAGAGAGAAAAAGCCTCAAAACACAATCAGAAATGCAAAAGATCAATTCACAACTGACCCGGAAGAAATGCAAAAGATTATCAGAGATTACTATGTACACCTGTATGGAAACAAACTCGAAACCTAAATGAAATGTAGGACTTTCTGATCTCAGGCAACTTCCCAAGGTTAAAACAAGAAGACATTGAGACCATAAATAGACCAATACAACCCAGAAATTGACTTTGATACAAGAAAACTACCTACAAAAACAAAGCCCTGGACCACATGGATTTCCAGCAGAATCTTACAAAAATACAAGGAGGAGCTGATACCAATCCTACTGGAATTATTTCAGGTAATCTAAGAAAGACGGAACTCACCCCAAATCATTTTATGAAGCTAACATCACATTGATATCCAAACTGGGTAAAGATTCAACAAAGGAAGAAAACTACAGAGAAGTATCCTTGATGAACAAAGATGCTAAAATTTCCAACAAGATTCCAGCAAACCAGAACCAACAACACATCTCAAAAATTATCCGTCATGACCAAGCAGGCTTTATATCCGAGATGCAGAACTGGTTCAACATTTGCAAGACGATATACGTAATTAAATACACAGCAGATGTAAAAACAAGAACCACATGATTATATCATTAGATGAAGAAAAAGCTTTTAATAAAATCCAGTATTCCTCTTTATTCAAAAAATACCTTGAACATCTAAGCCACCTAGGCATAAGTGGAACACACTTCAAAATAGCAAGAGTCATCTACAATAAGCCCACAAGCAACAAACTGCTGAACAGACAGAAATTGGAAACATTTCCCTTGAAAACTGGAACAAAATAAGGCTGCCCATTTTCACCCCTCCTGTTCAACGTAGTGTTAAAATTCCT
This sequence comes from Carlito syrichta, assembly GCF_000164805.1. Taxonomy (NCBI): domain Eukaryota; kingdom Metazoa; phylum Chordata; class Mammalia; order Primates; family Tarsiidae; genus Carlito; species Carlito syrichta. Next base: position 971,288 of record NW_007246387.1, on the reverse strand, counting down.
AGCTAGAGCAATCAGACAAGAGAAGGAGATTAGGGGTATCCAAATAGGAAAAGATGAAGTTAAGTTATCCCTCTCTGCAGACTACATGATCCTATACCATGAAAACCCAAGATAGTCTGTCAAAAACCTTCTTGCACTGATAAAGCTCTTTGGCAAAGTCTCAGGGTATAAAACAAACATGCAAAAGACAGGCACATTTCTTTACACCAACAATAAAAAAACAGAAACCCAAATAAAAAGCACAATTCCATTCACAATTGCCACAAAAAAATGGAATACCATGGCATCTTCCAGACCAGAGAAGTGAAAGACCTTTACAATGAAAACTACAAAACACTGCTCAAAGAAATCAAAGGTGACACATACAAATGGAAAAATATTCCATGCTCATGGATTGGAAGAATAAACATTGTTAAGATGTCCATCCTACCCAAGGCAATCTACAGATTTAAAGCAATACCCATTAAATTACCAGCAGCATTATTCTCAGAGCTGGAAACAATGTAGAAATTCATATGGAAACATAAGCAAGCATGAATAGTCAAAACAATCCTCAGCAAAAGAAACAAAACAGGAGGTATCACACTTCCAGACTTTAAGCTTTATTGTCAGGCTGCAATAATCAAAACAGTCTGGTAGTGGTACAAGAACAGGCATAAAGATCAAGGGAACAGGATAGAGATTCCTAGAAGCAAAACTTCAATTTCTCACCCAACTCATGTTTGACAAAGCCTCCATCACCAACCACTGGGCAGAGGAGAACCTGTTCAGCAAATGGTGCTGGGAAAACTGGCTGACCACATGCAGAAGATTAAAACAAGACCTCTACCTGTCACCATACCCAAAAATCAACTCTAAATGAATCAAAGACGTAAATGTAAAACCCCAAACTGTAAGAATTTTGGAAAATGCAGGAGAAACTCTTATGGAAATTGGAACTGGCAACCAATTCCTGATCATAACCCTAAGTGCTCATGCCATAAGAGATAAGATAGATAAATGGGATCTCATCAAACTGAAAAACTTCTGCAAAACAAAAGAAACCATCAAGAGAGTGGAGAGATAGCCCACAGAATAGGAAAAAATATTTGCCAACTGTGTATCTGACAAAGGCCTAACATCCAGAATCTACAAGGATCAAATGTGCCAAAAAGAAAAAACAAATAGCCCTATTAAAAATGGGCAAAAGACATGAATAGACTTTTCCCAAAAGAAGACATACGAGTAGCCAACAGATATATGAAAAAAATGCTCAGTCTCACTAATCATCAAAGAAATGTAAATTAAAGCCACACTGAGATACCACCTAACTCCATCCAGGTTGACCATGATCAATAACTCAAAGAACAACAGATGCTGGAGAGGATGCGGGGAAAGGGGAATACCTCGGCACAGTTGGTGGGAGTGTAAACTAGTAAATCTCTGTGGAAAACAATTTGGCAATTCCTAAAAGATCTAAAAATTGACCTTCCATACAACCCCACAATCCCCCTTCTGGGAATATACCTGGAGGAACTCAAGTCACTCTATGAAAAAGATACCTGCACATGCATGTTTATTGTAGCATTATTCACCATAAGGAAAACATGGAGTCAACTGTACACATGTTGGGTTATTACACAGCCATAAAGAAGAACAAAATCATGAACTTTGCAGCAACTTGTATGGACTTAGAATCTATAATCCTGAGTGATCTATCACAGAAACAAAGAACTGAGTACCACATGTTCTCACTCATAAGCGGGCCCTGAATAATTATTATAATACTGTAGGAAAGGGATTGGCAGTAGCGGGAAACTGCCAATGGGGTGGTACACCTCATCAATAAGGGTACCTGACTTCAAACCAGGTGAACTGGTGACCAAAAAGAGGCCCAGATTTTACTTACACAGTGACCATTTGTATACCTAACCCTGAATTGTACCCCACATCTTTAAAATAAAAAAAGTTTAATTTAATCAATAGCATAATGATACAGCCAACCTTTCAAGTAAAAAGGTCATTACAAAAATAGACATGAGTTTTGTGCAATAACTCTTAGATATTCCTAATGTTACCAAACATACATACAGCACAGTTTACTGTTTTTCACAACAACCAGTCTTTATCAAACAATTCCTTATAAGTCTCCAGTAGATGAGGCAAATTTTTCACTGCCAAAATTTGTGGCTAAATTCTAAAATACAATAGAACAAGGGCCCCTAGGATATTCTACACTTTGTCATGTTTTTCATCCATGGTATGGTGGTGCTCAAAATCAGGGAAATTTATAGACTGTCCACCAGTCAAAGAAGAGTGTACACAACTTGAGTCACCCAAGCTTTAAGAAGTCATTGTCAAAGGCTAGTTCTGTGCAGGCTTCTCAGTTGGTTCTGTCTACCTAAATTTGTTATGTTTTTGTTCTTACTTGTAAAAGTCTCACCTCTGCCCTCAATTCTCTCCCAATATCCAACCTGTCTACTTTCATTTCCCCTCCAACTTCCCTTTTTTCAGAGATAGGTTCTTGTCATGTTGCCCAGCTGGTCTCAAACTCCTTGGCCTCAAGTGATTCTCCAGCCTCAGTTTTCTAAGTAGTTGGAACTACAGATGTGATCCCGTGTGCCAGACTTCAACTCTGCAATTTGAATTTTCTAGGTAGAACTCAGTTCAACCTTTTTAAGGAATCCTTGCCTGGCTACGTTAGCTCATGAGTCTGAACACACACCGGCATATATAACTAATATGGCGGTGATAATGATGATGATGAGAACAGAGAACCTTCATGAGGCTCTTACAATGTGCCAGCACTTCAGTTTAATTAAATTATTTCGTTTGACCCTCCCAATATTCTATCGGGTAGGTACTGTTATCCACATTTTGCAAATGAGGTCTAGAAGTATTTGTTAATGCCTGAGGTCATTAACTAGATACAGGTAAAGATTGCAGTCAAACTCAGGGAATTTCCACAATATAGAACTTAATTCCATGCTGCTTACTTCTGAGATTTTTGTGGACTCAAGCTCAGACCACCACAGTGAATATTGCAATAAAACGAATCACACTATTTTTTTGTTTGTTTTTCAGTGTATATGAAAGTCATGTTTATACTATCTAATCTATTAAGTGTGCAATAACATTATATCTAAGTTAACAATCATCTGAATCTTCAGTGAGTTGTAACAGTTTTACTGGTGGAGGGTCTTGCCTCGATGAGGACTGATCAGGGTGGTGGGTGGTCGCTAAAGGTTGGGGTGGCTGTGGCAATTTCTTAAAATAAGGAGAAAATGAGATTTGCCACACTGATGGACTCTTCGAGAGAAATTTCTCAGCAACATGTAATGCTGTTTGATGGCATTTTACACACAGTAGAACTTTTTTCAAAGTTGGAGGCAGTTCTCTCAAATTTGTTGCTTTATTACAAAGTTTATGTGACAGTTTGAATTATTTGTTGTCATTTTGACAATATTCACCAGGAGTAGATTTCATTTCAAGGAAGCACTTTATTTGCTCATCCATTAGAAACACATCTTCATCATTCGAGTTTTATCATAAGATTGCCACCATTCACTCACATTTTCAGGCTCCACTTCTAATTCTAGTTCTCTTGCTACTGCATCACATCTTCAGTCACTTCCTTCTCTGAATTCCTGAATATCTCAAAGTCATCCATGAGGGTTGGAGTCAACTTTTCCAAACATCTAATGATGTCAATATTTTGACCTTCTCTCATGATTCATGAATGCTCTTAATGGTATCTAGAATTGTGATTCTTTTCCAGGAGATTTTCAATTTACTTTTCTCACGTCCATCGGAGGAATTATTTCTTAAATAATAAGACCTGAAAGTTAAAATTACTCCCTGATCCATAGGCTGCAAAATGAGGGTTGTTTTATCAGGCATGAAAACTATCTTAATCTCCATGTATATTTGCATCAGAGCTCTTGGCTGATTAGGTGCCTATCAATGAACAGAAATTTTTTAAAGGAATATTTTTTTTCTGAGCGGTAGGTTTCAACAGTAGTCTTAAAATATTCAGCAAATTATGCTGTAATCAGATTTGCTGTCATGTTGTTTTGTTTCACTTTGTTGTTTCACTTATAGAGCACAGACAATAGATTTAACATTTTTTTAGGGCCCTGGGGTTTTTTAAATGGTAAATGAGCATTGGCTTCAACTTAAAGTCACCAGCTATTGTCCACTGAAGCTTTGAAGCCAGACACTGACTTCTCCTCTCTAGCTATGAGAACCCTAGATAGTGTTTGCTTCCAATATAAGGCTGTTTCATCTACACTAGAATCTGTTTAGTGTAGCCACCTTTACCAATTATCTTAGCTGGATCTTCAGAAGAATTTGCTGCAGCTTTTACAGCAGCACTTGCTGATGTACTTTTATGACACGTAGATGGTTTATTTCTTAAACTTTATGAACCAAACTCTGTTAGCTTCAGACTTTTCCTCTGCAACTTCCTTATCTACCTCAGCCTTTTTATAATTGAAGAGAGTTAGGCTCCTAATCAGGATTAGACTTCAGCTTAAGGGAATGTGGCAGCCAATTTGATCTTCTATCCAGATCACTCAAACTTGCCCCATATCAACAATCAGGCTATCTTGCTTTCTTATCATTTGTGTGTTGACTGGAATAGCACTTTTCATTTTCTTTAAAAGCTTTCCTTTTGTATTTACAGCTTGGCTAACTGTTTGGCACAACAGGTCTAGCTTTCAGTTTATCTCAGTTTTGACATGATTTCCTCACTAAGTTTAATTATGTATAGGTTTTTAATTAAAGTGAGAGATGTGCAACTCTTCCTTTTGCTTGATCACTTTGACATCTTAGGGGTGTTAACTGGTCTTGTTTCAATGTTGTTGTGTATCAGGAATAGCAAGATCTGAGGAGAGAAGGAGTGAGATGGAGAAAGGGCCAGTCAGTGGAGCAGTCAGAACATGCACATCTATCAATTAAATTTGCCATCTTATAGGGGTACAGTCTGTTGTGCTCCAAAACAATTACAATAGCAACATCAAAGATCACTGATCATAGATCACCATAGCAGATATTGCATAATAAAAAGTTTTGTCCTATTACAAGAATTACCAAAATGTGATACAGAGACATGAAGTGAGCGCGTGCTGTTGGAAAAATGGCACTGATGGACTTACTTTATGAACTTTCCACCAATGAACTTGCCACAAACCTTAAATTTGTGAAAAATGCAGTATCTGAGAAGTGCAATAAAGAAAAGACAATAAAGTGAGATATGCTTGCAATCACTCTTGTCACATATGGTCATTTTTTTTCCCCTGCCAAACTAGATTGCAAGGTCTTTTAAGGCTGGGGACTGACAATTTATTTGGTATTCTGCTTAAAGGTTTTGATGATCATAGATTTTTGATGATTATCAAGTGGATTTCAGTAAATAGTTGAAGATTGATTGACACTTTGGTCTAAGATTATTCCCTTTTTCAGAGTCCCAGAAGAAAAGTAATCTAATTTATTATTTCCCTATCTTTCTGTACTTGAAAGTCTCTTGAGGTATTTTCTTCACTAACAGAAATGAGTGTTTGATTTGACTGAACCCAAAATAAGGTTGTGCTTTCTTTCAGTGGTTTAATGACAAGACTAGATAATGCTTGTACCACAGAAAATTCTTAAGTGTGAGGCTGATCCACATACTCAAGAGATGCTTTAGAGCCTGATTACCATGGAGTTCCCACATGTAATAATGAAATCAATTAGGATCTCATGACTCAGAGAAATGAGAGTTAATTTCTGATCCACATTTTTTTTAAGGGAAGAGGTGTGTTAGACATAGAGATGCTCTGCCCAGATCTCGCTTCAAGGAAGGACTTGATGCTTACCTTCAAGGAGTAAGGTCAGCAGGCAACCTTTAGCTCTCAGCATGGTCAGGGTCTGCCTCGGTGGTGGGGAGTTACTTTGTCTTGGGGCATAGCTTCTTGGAACTAAGTGAGGCAGTATATAAGGCTTGGGCATTTCTGTTTGATGCTGACCATCCTGATGAACAATACTTGCTCCAGGGCTTCTAGATGGGAGGGTGAGGCTTTGTAGGGCCTCTGTGAAAGTTCAACTTTTCTTTCTGCTCAGTTCTGCTCACCCCTTTTCATTCACAGATGCTCATCTCTAACAAATATCTCACTGTAAAACTTTGTTTGTGGCATCTGTTTTGAGAGAATTTAACTTGTGTCAAGAGGGAAGGCGAGAACAAAGATCAGGAGAAGGCAATCCCTAGTTGTGTGTATGATACTGATGTGAATGTTGTTGATACACTCCTGCTGTCTATTTGGGAGGTATTTAAGGCTAACAATTGGATTAGAAAAAGGGTTGAGAAAATTATTTTTCTTTATTTTATTTTTTGAGTTGAAGTCTTTTGATGTTGAACTCCTGGGCTCAAGCAATTCTCTCACCTCAGCCTCCCAAAGTGTTGACGTGAGCCAATGTACCTAGTCAAGAAAATCATTTCTGTTCTTTTCTAGCTCTTATGGAGCCCTTATGTAGAAACAATAATTTCCTCATTAAAGAAGTGGTGGTGGGTGACAGGTCGTGCTGATGAATCTATGGGGGTTGGGGAGGGTGCATTAAAGCTTTCTCCAAACCCCAAGTCACCTCTTGGCCAAGAGTTTCTTTTCAATTTTAAAAATTATGACATTTATTTTTGTTATGATGCCCTGTGGAATAAGGGTGAACTGAAATATTATGCTTTGCATCAAACAACTTCCAAATCCAATGACTAAGAACAATGGAAATTTACTTGTCTCATATAGCATTGGCTTACATGCTCATGTTCTGAAGCCAAAAATCTTGTAAGGAAAACTTACAGTACTGTAGACTTCTTCACCCAATGATTTCTTTTGCTATCTACCTTGCTGGTGACCATGAAGAAGTGAAAAAAAGAGTTCTAGAAAGGTTCACATTCAAATTAGTTGCTGTAACCTGGAAATGGCACACAGGAATTCCACTTGCATTATCCAGTCAGAAGTCCTTATGTGAGCTGCCCAACTGCCTAGAAAGTACAGTCCTATCATGAACTCAGAAAAGGAACTAGAAATATTTGGTAAAGACCACACATAATCAGAACATTTTCATTTTCTTCTTCCATGTCTTTAATATCCTGATTCTATTGTTTTCCATTTGGCTGCCTGAGCTTTAAGCCTTCCAGCACACCTACAGACACTACAAAGGGTCTTGAAGGATTTCCAAGGATCCCGAAGACCTCCATTCTTGCCTACAACCGGGTTTTGTGTGTGTGCAATATTCTTTAAAATTCCAGGTGGGGTTAAAGAAAACTATTTCCTGTATAACTGACTTAGGTATTTGCATAGCAATGCTAAATGTTCATTATAATGGCACTCCTACAGCAAAATTGCCTTATATCCCTGACAGAGATTAAAGGTTTTACTCTTCCTGGTTATCAGCAACAACTCCTCTAATTAACCGTTCATCTCACCATCTACACAGCCATTTATCCAAATGTATATGCAAAATTAAAAATAAATAAAAGAACTAATCCATAAGGGCACATTGACATAGGAAGGTAAGTAGAAGTGCTGGGAAAAATAAAAAATAATATTAAACTCATATTTCACAAGACATGGGAAACAGATTTTTCTCATTAGCCCATCCATCTCGTTATCTTCCCAGAAGACATTTCAATATTCACTTTCACAAAGACAATTTTTAAAGCTCAGTTTTAGCTTGTTTAAATGCTATTTCTAATATCGAGAGAAAAAAATGCATGTTTTGTAGAAATGTTCACCTTTACCTGTGAAATTGATTTAGGCTAGGGATGAGGAAAGTTTATTCTTCAAAAACCAGAGTCTAAACTTCATCAGTATCACTGAGGGTGCAACTACAGGGATAATGCCTGGTTTGCAATTAGAATTATTCAGATTCTGGGTGGATATAAATGTAAGGGTACACAATTTATCCCAGTACAGTCCCTAAAATTCTAAGCTGTTTTTTTAAATGAGTAAAATAGAGATAAAAATTACATTAAGTCATAGGGTTGCTGCAAGACTTAATATGTGCAAAGCACTTAGAACAGGGCTCAGGGCACAGCAAATGTTATTTAAGTGTTAATTACTTTAATTACATGATGAATTTATACTTGAAACTTGATAGGATTAAGACTTATATTAGGCCTGGTCCTATTAAACAGAGATATGTGCATTTTCCACGAGCCATTGCATTTTTCTGTAAATTAATATAGCTTATGATGGAAGCTGGTGTTTACAGAACTTGATTTCATTGCTGCCAGGCCGACTTTGATCCTAATCAATGCAACAACAGAGTAAGATCAATACACAAGTCATTCTTTATATCGTGACATAAAACATACTGGATATTATTGTATACCTTTTTGGAGGGAAAGTTTTCTCTCTTTCTTTTTCTTTAGTTTATTCTTTTTTCCTTGTCAAGATTTTGAATCTTGACGTGTGTGCAAGATATCAAAGGGAACTTTTGCTGTGGCCCAAGCAGAAGAAATGGTCAGACTCTGACGGCAAATAATCAAATTCAGACAACAATTGCATTGGCTTCTATGAGTAAAATAAGGTTTTATCTTGAGGCTTGTTAGTCACCCAGCCTTGAAACAAATTAAAATAAGATTATCTGAGAGTGTAGCGGTTTCATTTTTAAAATAAAATCTGTAGTCAGCTCAGCTGTTGATTTTGCTGGCTATTTGTTATTAAGTCTAATGAATGCTATCACTTGATTGAGTCAGTGTTGATTTCAGTCACAGTCTTTGGAACATGAGAATTGGAGTGTGCTTTAGAGTATCCAGGGCCATGCCCTCATTTTGCAGACTTATTCATTTTGGTTTGTAACGAGTTGTGACTTATGAAATGCTTCCCTTCCTCTCTGGTTATCCCTCCCCCAACAATTCCATTTCTTTCTTAAAATTGCCAATTAGTGGCACTGAATATGCAGAGGTGGTTTTCGGAAAGTGAAAGTTTGGGGGACCTCCAACAAGATGGCAATGGGGTGGCATGGTCTGTGAGACCCTCTGCGAAAGAGAACACTCATAAAGACCCTAGCTCTCTCCCCAGGGCTGCAGCTCCCATCTTCCGCAGCCTGCTCTTCACAGAGAGCTCAGCTGCCACCGTCACCCGCCGTCGCTACTCAGATATCACGGCGGTCCGGGCTGCTCCTGCAGTCGCAGATGCAGCCGCTGCGGTCCTTCCCAGCTCATGCCTGAAGTGACCCACGATGTCAGACCGTGAGGCTCCCACAAGCAGGATCTTCTGAGATCGCCGCTGCCCGGCTGCTGCTGCCACTGCCACACCATGCCCCTAGCCCAGAGAAAGGCCTGTGGAGCTCCCCCCTGTGAAGTTGTCTTGGCAGGTCACGGATCCGTAACCCGCTCACTCCCCTCTGGACTGCAGCCCTGAGAAAGCACCACCTGCTGGGGAACCAAGGCAGCAACATCAAAACGGGAATGGCAGAGGCTCATTCCTCTGGATAAATAGAAAAGGCCAGATCTCAGTAATAGACTGGGCAGGGGGCCCACATCTGAGCTGTTCTTCACAGCAGGCCAGGGGCAACTGACCCTAACTGTGAGCAATTCTACCTGCAAAGGCAGCTAGAAGTCAGAGCTGAAAGGACATTGGACTTAAAGGAAAAGTCTCAGAGTGTGCTTGGTTGGTTCCGTTGGTCTACTGACTTTAATCTATCCCTTTCTCCCCCTTTTTTCCTCCTTTTTCCTTCTTTCTTATTTCTCTGTAAGCCCCATCTTTGTATAAAGGAATAACACACCAATAAGGAGGTTGGTCAGTGTGTACGTTAGCATCATTGTATGTTTTCGCTTTTTATATGGTTGTTGGTTAGTTTTCAGTCGTGGTTATTGTTTTTCTTTATATTTGTTTCAGTCTTTGCGTCTCTTTTCACTTACCAGTCGGTACACTCATCTGTTTTCCCTCTCACTCCTCTCTCTTTCCACCCCCTTCTTCCCCCTACTGCCTGCTCCGTTCTCTTCCCTCTGTTAACCTCATTTTGCTTTCAGGGAGTAAACCTACAACCCCACTGCATGGACAGACTCCAAGGCAGTGGGAAGCGGGTTTCAGACTATCCATACACATGTTGGTGGATACCAGGTTCTGCAGAGAGATTTTGAATCACAGCTACCCCCTTAATTAAATCCCAAAACTACAAAAAGGACTGTTCTCAATCCACAGTCTAAATCCAGAACTGAACAAAGCAAGAGGAAATACATTAGGAAGAATAGGAGATTGAACAAACAGAAGTAAAAGCAACCCCTCCACCCCTGAATAACAGAATTAAAGAAGATGGGAAAGTGGAGGGAAGGGAAAAGTAGGGAGGAAAAATCTGCACAAATGAAGAAAAACCAAAAAAAGGATACAGGGCTCACACAGCCCCCTGGTAGGTCAGACACTGAGAAAACAGACTTTGGAACACAACGAAGAACCCCCAGAATGACTGGTCACAAGTAAAAAATCTAGACATCAGCCAGACTCAGTGGCTCAGCCTGTAATCCTGTGCCTTTGGGAGGCTGAGGTGAGTGGATTGCCTGAGCCCGTGGGTTCGAGACCTGCTTGGGCAGTGAGACCTCATCTCTACAATAAATCAAAAAATCAGCCAGGCGTGGTAGTGCATGCCTGTCATTCCGGCTACTTGGAAGGCTGAGGCGGAAAGATCACTGGAGCCCAGCAGGTCAAGGCTGTGGTAGCCGGGAGCAGCCACTGCACTCCAGTCTGGGTGACAGAGTGAGACTCCAACTGAAAAAAAAAAAAAACCAGACATCAAAGGCATTAATAGAGAGAATTAAAAAAATTGAGGAGACACTAGAGGAAAATAGGAAGGAGCTGATGACAGAAATAACAGCAGTAAGGAATATTGTGATGGAAATAAATAGCAAACTAATTAGCATGGACAGCAGAATTAGCCAAGCAGAAGAAAAAATCTCAGAACTTGAAGATAAAAATACAGAACTAACCCAAACTGTTCAAAACATAGAAAAGAAGCTTAAAAAGTCAGAACAAAAACTTCAGGAGATGAATGATTACTTCAAGAGACCGAACCTAGGAGTAGTTGACCTTCCTGAGGCAGAGAGAGAGTCAGAGGTCACACTGGAACAAACATTTCATGAAATCGTTCAAGAAAACTTCCCTCATCTCATCACTGATGTAAAAATTCAAGCACAAGAGATTCACAGAACCCCTGCAAGACAACAAATGAGAAGACCAACTCCCAGACACATAATAACTCGCCTAAACAAAGTAGCCATAAAAGAAAAAAATCCTAAAGGCAGCAAAAGAAAAAGACCAGACTACCTTCCAGGGAAGACCAATTAGAATAGCAGCAGATTCATCTACAGAAACTCTCCAGGCTAGGAGAGCCTGGATCCCTATCTTCAAAGCTCTAAAAGATAAACAATTTCAACCAAGAATAACCTACCCAGCCAAGCTAAGCTTCATTAGTGAGGGAGAACTGAAATCTTTTCCAGATATCCGATCCCTAAGAACCTATGCTGCCACCAGACCACCTCTACATGAAACACTTAAGAAAGTACTGGCCAGGCTCAGTGGCTCAGCCTGTAATCCTGCGCCTTTGGGAGGCTGAGGTGAGTGGATTGCCTGAGCCCATGGGTTCGAGACCCACCTGGGCAGTGAGACCTCATCTCTACAATAAATCAGAAAATCAGCTGGGCATGGTAGCGCATGCCTGTAATTCTGGCTACTTGGAAGGCTGAGGTGGAAGGATCGCTGGAGCCCAGCAGGTCTAGGCTGTGGTGGCCAAGAGCGGCCACTGCACTCCAGTCTGGGCGACAGAGTAAGACTCCAACTCAAAAAAAATAAAAGAAAGTACTGAACACAGATGAAAAGGATAAAAGAGCAGCAACATTCTTCACAAGAGTACAGGTAAAAGATTAAAAACACACATGAACCAACTCCAAAACCAAAGGAAAGACAACAAACAAAAAGGAACAACATCTCTGTAAGAACCTTATGACAGGGATCAACTCTTGCATTTCAATTATTAGCCTAAATGTGAATGAACTAAATGCACCACTGAAAAGACATAGAATGGCAAAATGGATAAAATATCACCAGGCAACAATCTATTGCCTTCAAGAGACTCACCTCACCAGAAAGGACACTCACAGACTCAAAGTAAGAGGATGGGAAACAAACTTTCAGGTGAACAGAACACAAAAGAAAGGAGGAGTAGCGATCTTAATTTCAGACAAAACACCCTTCAAGCTATTTAAAATTGAAAAAGATACAGAAGGCCACTACATAATGATAAAAGGTTCAATCCATCAACAAGACATATCCATCTTAAACATAAACATGCACCCAACATAGGAGTGTCAATGTTCATAAAGCAGCTTCTAGGTAAACTAAAAAAAGATATCAACTCCAACACCATCATAGCTGGGAACTTCAACACCCCACTCACAACCCTAGACACACCATCAAGACAAAAAATCAGCAACAAGATCCCAAACCTCAATGTGATTCTTGACCAAATGGACTTAAGTGATACCTACAACACTCCATCGAAAGACCACAGAATATACATTCTACTCATCACCATATGGGACGTACTCTACGATCGACCACATACTTGGCTATAAATTATGTATAAGCAAATTTAAAAGAACTGAAATTTTACCATGTACCTTCTTGGATCACAGTGAAATGAAAATAAACATTAAGACCAACAAGGTCCCCCTAAAACCCACAAAGACATGGATACTAAACAGCATGATGCTAAACAATTCCTGGGTCAATGATGAAATCAAAACAGAGATTAAAAGTTATCTGGAAACAAATGAAAATGAAGAAACATCTTACCAAATTCTCTGGGACGCCATGAAAGCTGTAGTAAGAGGGGAATTTATATCCCTACAAACGCACATGAAGAAAATGGAAGGATCACAAATTAATATCCTAACAAGCCACCTAAGGAAGCTGGAAAAGCAAGGCCAGCAAAACCCTAATTTCAGTAGAAGAATCCAGATCATCAAAATAAAAACCCAAATCGAGGACATAGAAGACAAAAAGACAATACAAAAAATCAATGAAACAAAAACCTGGTTCTTCGAAAGGATAAACAAGATCGATGGTCCCCTAGCTAGACTGACCAAGAAAAAGGGAGAAAAAGCCCAAATAAGCACAATCAGAAACACAAAAGATCAAGTCACATCTGACCCTGAAGAAATACAAAAGATTATTACAGACTACTATGTACACTTGTATGGAAAAAAAAAATTGAAAACCTAAAGGAAATAGAGGACTTTCTGTCATCACACAACCTGCCTAGGTTTAAACAAGAAGAAATTGAGCCCCTAAATAGACCAATAACAATCAAGGAAATTGACTGCATAATAAGAAAATTACCTACCAAAAAAAAGCCCTGGTCCAGATGACTTTCCAGCAGAATTCCACAGGACATTTAAGGAGGAGCTGATACTAATCCTACTGAAGGTATTGCAGGCAACTGAAAAAGATGGAACTCTCCCCAAATCATTTTATGAAGCTAACATCACATTGATACCCAAGCCAGGTAAAGACCCAACAAAGAAAGAGAACTACAGGCCAATATCTTTGATGAACATATATGCTAAAATTCTCAACAAGATCCTAGTAAACCGGATTCAGCAACACATCTCAAAAATCATCCATCATGACCAAGTCGGCTTCATTCCTGGGATGCAAGCCTGGTTCAACATTTGTAAAACCATAAATGTAATTAAATACATTAACAGATGTCAAAACAAGAACCACATGATTATATCATTAGATGCAGAAAAAGCTTTTGATAAAATCCAGCACCCCTTCTTGATAAAAACCCTCGAACATCTAGGCATACAGGAAACATACCACAAAATAGTAAAAGCCATCTATGAGAAACCCACAGCCAGGATATTCCTAAATGGACAAAAACTGGAACCATTTTCCCTGAAAACTGGAATAAGACAAAGATGCCCACTCTCACCCCTCCTATTCAATATAGTATTGGAAGTCCTGGCTTGAGCAATCAGGGAAGAGAAGGCAATCAGGGGTATCCCAATAGGAAAAGTGGAAGTCAAGTTATCTCTCTTTGCAGATGACATGATCTTGTACCTTAAAAACCCAAGAGAATCTGTCAAAAACCTCCTTACACTGATAAAGGACTTTGGCAAAGTCTTGGGGTATAAAATAAATGTACAAAAGATAATCGCATTTCTTTACACCAATAATAAACAAACAGAAACCCAAATAAAAAGCATAATTCCATTCACAATAGCCACAAAAAAAATGAAATACCTTGGCATCTTCCTAACCAGAGACGTGAAACACCTTTACAATGAAAACTACAAAACATTGCTCAAAGAAATCAAAGACGACACAAACAAGTAGAAAAATATCCCATGCTCATGGATTGGAAGAATCAACATTGTGGAGATGTCCATCCTACCTAAGGCAATCTACAGATTTCATGCAATACCCATCAAATTACCAGCAACATTCTTCTCAGACCTAGAAAAAACAACACAGGAATTCATATGGAAACACAAATGTACAAGAATAGCCAGAACAATCCTCAGCAAAAAAAACCCAAAGCAGGCAGTATCACATTACCAGATTTCAAACTTTACTATAAAGTTACAATCATCAAAACAACTTGGTATTGGTACAAAAACAGGCATAAAAACCAATGGAATAGAATTGAGATTCCAGTAGTTAAACCTCAATTTCTCAACTAACTCATCTTTGACAAAGCCTCCACCACCTACCACTGGGGAGAGGAGAACCTATTCAGTAAATGATGCTGGAAAACTGGCTGACCACATGCAGAAGACTCAAGACCCCTATCTGTCCCCATACATAAAAATTAACTCTAAATGGGTCAGAGACCTAAATGTAAAACCTCAAACCATAAGAACCTTAGGAAATGCAGGACATAGCCTTAAGGAAATTGGAACTGGCATCCAATTCCTGAACAAAACCCGAAACCCACAGGCCATAAGAGATAAGATAGACAAGTGGGACCTTATTAAACTGACAAGCTTCTGCAAAGCCAAAGAAGCCATCAAGAGAGCAGGGAGACAGCCTACAGACTAGGAAAAAGCATTTGCTAACTCCAGGGCCGACAAAGGCTTAACATCTTGGATTTACAAGGAACTCAAACGTGCTGAAAAGAAAAAAACAAACAACCCCATTATAAAGTGTGCAAAAGATATGAACAGACACGTCTCAAAGGAAGACATCCAAGCAGCCAACAGATACATGAAGAAATCTTCAACCTCACTAATCATCAAGGAGATGCAAATGAAAACCACACTGAGATACCACCTAACTCCAGTCAGAATGGCCATTATCAATAACTCAAAAAATAACAGTTGCTGGAGAGGTTGTGGGGAAAAGGGAACACTCCTACACTGTTGGTGGGAGTGCAAACTAGTTCAACTTCTGTGGAAATCAGTGTGGCGATTCCTAACAGTTCTAAAAATTGACCTTCTATATGACCCTGCAATCCCCCTACTGGGAATATACCCGGAAGAACTCAGATCACTCTATGAAAAAGATACCTGCACACGAATGTTTATTGCAGCAATGTTCACAATAGCAAGAACCTGGAAGCAATCATGCTGCCCATCAAAAGAGGACTGGATTAAAAAAATTGTGGTACATATACACAATGGAATACTACGCAGTCATAAAAAAGAACAAAACTATGAATTTTGCAGCAAACTCTGGACGGAGCCAGAGTTATTAATACTGAGTGATCTCTCACAAAAACAAAG
>NW_007246387.1:878877-955168 GCF_000164805.1 Carlito syrichta | reverse complement strand
AGTTTCCCACCACTGTCAATCTTTTTTTTTTTTATAGTATTATGGTGGATGCTCAAGGTCCACTACATGAGTGAGAACATGTGATAGATCTTTGCTTCTGTGAGAGATCACTCAGTATTATTGACTCTAGTTCTATCAAGGTTGCTGCGAAATTCATGATTTTGTTCTTTTTTATGGCTGCATAGTATTCCATCGTGTATATGTACCACATTTTTTAATCCAGTCCTCTTTTGATGGACAGCATGGTTGCTTCCAGGTTCTTGCTATTGTGAACAATGCTGCGATAAACATTTGTGTTCAGATATCTTTTTGTTAGAGTGATTTGAGTTCTTCAGGGTATATTCCCAGTCGGGGGATTGCGGGGTCATATGGGAGGTTGATATTTAGAGATTTTAGGAATTGCCACACTGCTTTCCACAGAGGTCGCACTAGTTTACACTCCCACCAACAGTGTAGACGTGTACCCTTTTCACCACACCCTCTCCAGCAGCTGTTATTTTTTGTTATTGATAATTGCCATTCTGATTGGAGTTAGGTGGTATCTCAGTGTGGTTTTCATTTGCATCTCCTTGATGATTAGTGAGGTTGAAGATTTCTTCATGTGTCTGTTGGCTGCTCGGATGTCTTCCTTTGTGCAGTGTCTGTTCATATCTTTTGCCCATTTTATAATGAGGTTGTTTGCTTTTTTTCTTTTCAGCACGTTTGAGTTCCTTGTAGAACCAAGATGTTAAGCCTTTGTCGGACCTGAAGTTGGCAAATACTTTTTCCCAGTCTGTAGGATGTCTCCCTGCTCTCTTGATGGTTTCTTTGGCTTTGCAGAAGTTTGTCAGTTTAATGAGGTCCCACTTGTCTGTCTTATCTCTTATGGCCTGTGGGTTTTGGGTTTTGTTCAGGAACTGGATGCCAGTTCCAATTTCCATGAGGGTAATGTCCTTCATTTTCTAAGGTTAAAAAATATGTTTAATTAAAAAAAAAAAAAAAGAAAGTTTGGTTCAGCAGAAAAAGGAAGAATCACAGGAAGTAAAAACAAACAACAAAAGATCTGCCCATTTCTTACTGCCAGTGAAAGCTGGAGAGAGTTTAAGGAAGTCAAGTTCAATGGTGCAGTGCAGTTTCTGAGAGTTTAAGCATTGCTAGCCCTTGCAGAGCCTTGTTTCTTTAGGGTTTATACCAACTAAAATTTTTAAGATTAGAAAAGTAGATTTCAAGCTTTCATTTTCCTCAAAAATGATTTTATTTTCAATATTACTTTTGGCAGCACTTGTATGATATTTTTAATATTGCAATGCTCCATTTCAATTTTTATTTTTATTTTTTGAGTTGGAGTCTCATTATGTCACCCAGGCTGGAGGGCAGTGGCACGCTTCCAGCCACTGCAGCCTCGAACTGCTGGGCTCCAGCGATCCTTCCGCCTCAGCCTTCCAAGTAGCCAGAACTACAGGTATGTGCTACCATACCTGGCTAGTTTTTGATTTATTGTAGAGATGAAGTCGCGCCAAGTTGCCCGGGCGGGTCTCGAACCCATGGGCTCAGGCAATTCACTCGCCTTGGCCTCCCAAAGTCCTGGGATGACAGGTTGAGTCACTGAGCCCAGCCTCCATTTCAATTTTTAATGACTGTGTACTTTGTTAGCATTTCCCTTAACCCTACTCATGTGTAGTGAAGGTTTTGATTTGTTCATGAAGTTCTCACTAACATTGCATCTACACTAGTGATTTCTGGGGTAAGTGAATGAGGCATTCCACTTAGGCTTTGTCCTAAAAGATTATAGTGCAGTCATGACACCTCAGACTGACAGTCATAGGAAAAGCAATGGAAGATGATAATGTAAAGATGACAGTGAAATGCTCTATCTTATTTCCCTTGTGAGAGCCTATGCTGCTGCCTTTTAGATTAAAAGATTGTGCTGACCTGTGGCAGGAACGCTGGGAGGATCAGTGATCATTATGGTTGACCCCTGAGGTTAATATTGGCTTTAGCCATGTCTGTCATGGGCTCATTAGGCTGTTGTTTCCCGACCTGTACCGTAAGGATCCTGGGCCCAGGGAACTTCATGTCTGTTCTTGCTCTTGTTTTCAGAACGCTTATCATTCTGGGATGTCGATGGCCACATCACAGTTTGTGGCACTTTGAAAATCTGCTTCTTTGAAAGATCTAAAAACACTTCAAGCAAAACAAACAAAAGAAAAACAAACAGCAAGTCTACTTTAATGGAAGTGGCCGAGGATGGTGAGCCCTTGTTGCATGTGTCCCCATTAGGATGTATCATAAGAAAGAATTTACACTGCGCTTGGAATTAGGAGATCCAGTTTCAACTTCTGGCTTTGCTGCTTCCTGGAAGAGTTTCCAAATCTCTTTTGGTTTCAGTTTCCTTAATTGTAAAATGAGGATAACACCTTTCCTGTTCACCATTTAGGATTTTTGTGATGAGTGAACAAGATTTGTTCTGGAAAGTCACTTGGGAGCCATAAGTGTTCTAGGCTTTACTTTCTGCTCTACCGATGTCCCGATTATGAAGAACCCAAGTATCCTTTTAGGAGAGGACATCAAATTTCACTTGGCTCCAGCCTCTTCCTCACACAAAGTCTAGCTACCCTGATACCCAGCACAGAATTGTATCCTACAGAGTGTCTTAGGAGCCCTAAAAGAAGAGACATCATGAACCTTAAAGTTTGAAGCATTCATGTAGCTTCTGGTCACGCTCTAAAGTATTGTTCTTAAACATTCATAATTGCTAGAAAGAGGTTGTGGATCATTTCTTCCTTATTATTGGCTATAAGGACTCTGGCACTTGCCTTTGCAAACACCTTAAGCTCTGAAATGTCATCTGGTTTAGGAGCTTTTTCTTAGCTTTTCACATATCTTTGAAAGCATCAGTTTTTTACTCAATCAAATAATAAAAATATAATCTAGTATAATACTATGTGCTTGACACTCTGGTGGGTCCTAGGAGTACAGTTTTGAGCTTGACAAAGTCCTGGTCCTCATGGACATTACAAATGTAAAAAGTCATCACCAGAAGTATCTAACTCAATTTCAGAAAATCTTGAGCCCATCCTTGGTGTATGTGGGGAACGATTCATCTTTCCTATTCCTTAAATGCCCTCCTTAAATCTCTCTTTCTCTTGAAAAAATGAGGAAAATTCTTCTTTTCTTTTATTCTCCAGCAGGAGCTTTCACAGAGACTCATTCAATAACTATCTTTCAGAGATTGTGCAGCCAGCATAATGCGGAGATGATAAACTCAGGCACCCCTAGAAGTCATTTATTATAAAAATCAGAGGGAGAAAGCTGAGAAATAGAATCAGATATACTCACCAGTAAAAAATACATTTACAGTTGTTTTAATGTATAGGTATGACTTCTATCTCTGGTGATATACCTTGTCCCGGAAATCTTTCTGGTGACTTTGTCCTATCCTTGATGTTTAGGAGCCATTGACAAAACTTCTCTGAAAGTAAAATGATGTTTATGAAAAAGTCCCACCTCATAGCTGCAAAAAAGATTAGAGCTACCACAGCCTTGAAGAACAAAGTTGAGAGCCTAATGCAGTATAATTGCTCACCTTCAACATTGATTAGTCTATTGGAGAGAGAATGAGTCAGCAGCTGTCTCACTGCTGTCCAACAGGTGAGAAGATGGTGTGTGTTGGCAGGAACACTTAGGGAGTGGAGCCCAATTTAAGAAAGTACAGCAGCCCAACACAGCTGCATTACATCAGTTAGGTGGACTCCCAAGCCAACTCCAGAATACTCAGTGCTGATTGGCATTTGGATGAACATCTATTGCCCCTCTCTCTCTCTCTCTTTGACTTTATAATTTACATGCCATAAAATTCACCTATTTGAAATTAAATGATGTTTTTAGCAAATTTATAGACTTGTACAGCCATCTTAGAACATTCTCATTAGCCCCAAAAGATTTATCATGTGGGTTTGCAGTTAATACCCATTCCCAGCTCCAAGCCCACAAAGCCATTCATCTACTTTCTCTCTCTCTAGTTGTGCCTTATCTGAGCATTTTATATAAATAGAATCATACATTATATAGTTTGTGTTTGGCTTCTTTTGTTTTGCCTATTTTTGAGGTCCATCCTAGTTTAGCATGCATTAGTAGCTTGTTCCTTTTTACAAATGAATAGTATTCCATTGCATGAACATGTCACATTTGGTTTATCCATTTAATCCACTGATGAGATGTTTGTATTGTTTCTACTTTTTGCTTGTTAATGATAATATGCTATAAACATTTGCATACATTTTTCTGGCCCTCCATTGTCAAATGAGAGGTTTTCATAGTGGAGAATTCTTATGTACTACATACTTTTTTGTAGCCTTTTATGTATATAATTCTTCTACATACATATATGCATGTGCATATAATACAAACACAAAGTCAACATAGATACTTGCATACCATATATACTTACTGTGCTTCTTTAAGCTCTGAACTCATGAGGCATCATTCCAGAGTGTCTTGCTCTGTTAAGCCCTTTTAATTGTGGACATTCTAGTGGAGATGAAATGGTATCTATTTATATTTTGAGTTTTAGTTCCCTGGCAGCTAATGATGTTCATGTGCTTATTGGCCATTTATATGTCTTCCTGGGAGAAACGCCTAATAGAATTCGCTGCCAAATTTTTTTTTTAGCTTAGCAGAGCTAACATTGCCAATTTTTAATAAAATTATTTATTTTTTATTATTGTTTTGAATTGTTTATATATTCTAGATACAAGTCTTTTATCAAATATAGGACTTCCAGTTATCTTCTTCCATTCTGTGAATTGTCTTTCCACTTTCTTGGTGGTATCCTTTGAAACACAAAAGTTTTTAATATGAATGAAGTCCAGTTTATCTATCTTTTCATTCATTGCTTGTACTTTCGATGTCATATCATAGCCTAACCTGTGGCCATGAAGATTAACTTCTATATTTTTCATGTAAGTGCTTTATATTTATAGCTTTTATATTAGATTGGGTTAAATTTTTTTGCATGATGTGAGAAGGGGGGCTGCAAATTTTGAAATTCGTGTGTTTGCATGTAAGTATCCAATTGTACCAACAAAGTTTGTTGAAGAGACTACTTTTTCCCCATTGAATTTTCTTGGCACCTGCATTAAAAATTGTTCCACTATAAATATATGGGCTTATTTCTGAGATATTAATTCTAGGTCACTGCGTCATATGTCTATCCTTTCATCAGAGCCACACTGTCTTGAAAGGGAGTTTTTCAACACTATTCTACTTTCTCAGGTTTGCTTTGGCTATTCTGTGTGACCCCTTAACTTTGTATATAATATTTTAGAATAAATTTGTCAATGTTTGCCCAAACACTGTCAGCTGGATTTGAGTAGAAATTGTATTACATGTATAGGTCATTTTGGGTAGTTTTGGCATCTTAACAATATGAAGTGTCTGAGAAATTTTTTTATTTAAAAAATATTTTTACAATTTTAGATTCAAGAGAAACACATGTGTATTTGTTACATGGACATATTTTGTATTGGTGGAGTTGGAGTTTCCGGTAGCCCATCCCCAAAGAGTGAAAATTGTGCCCCATAGGTAGTTTCTGAACCCTACCCTCTCTCCCCTCTTCCTCCTTATTGGTGTCTCCAGTGTCTGTTATTTTCATCTTAGCTCCTATGTATGAGGGAGAACATGTGGTGTTTGAGCTTCTGTTTCTGAGTCAGTTTACATAGGATGATCATCTCCAACTCAACCCATGCTGCTGCAAGGAACAAGATTTCATTCTTTCTTATGACTGTGTGGTAGTTTTCCATGGTGTATATATACTACGTTATCCACTGATTTTTGAGGGGCATTTAGGTTGATTCCACATCTTTGCAATTGTGAATTGTGTTGCAATGAACAAGTGGATGCAGGTGTCTTATTTATATAATGATCTCTGTTCCTTAGGGTAGATACCTCGTAGTGGGACTGCTGGATCAAAAAATAGGTCTACTTTTAGTTTTCTGAGTGCTCTCCATAGCGCTTTCCATAGAGGTGGTACTAATTTACACTCCCACCAACAGTATGTGTTCCCTTTTCTCTGTTTCCGTGCCAGCATCTATCGGTCTTTGTTTTTTTAAAAATGACCATTCTGACTGGTATAAGGTGGTATCTCATTGTGGCTTTAATTTGCATTTCTATGCTTATGAGTGATACTGAACATTTTTTCATATGTCTGTTGGACATTTGTGTATCTTCTTTTGAGAGTTTTTTTTCATGTTGTTTGCCCACTTTTTAATAGGGTTATTTGCATTTTCCTTGCTGATTTGTTTGAGTTCGTTTTAGATCCTGGTTATTAGTCCTTTGTCAGATGTATAGTTTGTGAATATCTTCTCCCATCCATAAGTTGCCTATATGCTCTGTTGATTATTTCTTTGGCTGTGCAGAAGTTTTTTAGTCTAATGAAGCCTCACTTATTTATTTTTGTTTTAGTTGCATTTGTTTTTGTGGTTTTAACCATAAGTTCTTTGCCTAGGTTGATGTCCATAAGAGTTTTCCGTAGGTTTTTTTCTAAGATTTTTATGGTTTCAAGTCTGACATTTAAGTCTTTGATCCATCTCGAGTTAGTTTTTTTTATATGGAGACAGACAGTGATTATGTTTCATCTTTCAGCATTTAGCTATCCAACTTTTTCCAGCACCACTTGTTGAATAGGATGTCCTTGCCCAATGTATGTTTTTGTCTGCATTGTCAGAGATCAGTTAGTTGTAGGTATTTGGGTTTATTTCTGGATTCTCTATTCTATTTTATTGTTCCACAATCTGCTCTTGTACCAGTACCATGCTGTTTTGATTACTACAGCCTTATAGTATGATTTGAAGTCAGGAATGTGATACTTTCCATCTTTGTTGTTTTTGTTTAGGGTTTTTTTAAATTATTCTGGCTCTTTTTGTTGTTGTTCTTTATGTATTTTAGGATTTTTAAAAAAATTCTGTAGCAAATTATGCAATTCCTATTATTTGATAGAAATTGCATCAAACCTGTAGAATACTTTGGGTAGTATGGCCATTTTAATGATGTTGCTTCTTCTAATCCATGAACATGAGATGTTTCTCCATTTGTTTGTGTCCTCTGCAATTTCTTCACCAGTTTTTTAGTTTTCCTTGTAGAGATTTTTCACTTCCTTGGTTAAATATATTCCTAGGTATTTTAGCTTTTTGATTGCAATTGTAAATAAAATTGAGTTCTTGATTTGATTCTCTGCTTGGTTGCTATTGGTGTTCAGCAGTGCTACTGATTTGTGTGTGTTGTTTTTTGTGTCCTGAAACTCTACTGAATTCATTTATCATGTCCAGGAGTCTTTTGGAGGAGTCTTTAGCACACTCTAGTTATAGGATCATATTATCGACATACAGAGACAGTATGATTTCTTCTTTTCAAATTTTGGATACCTTTTATTTATTTTCTCATCCGGTTGCTCTGGCTAGGACTTCCAGTACTATTTTGAATAGTAGTGGTGGGAGCAGTCATACTTACGTTGTTTCAGTTCTGAGGGGAAATGTGTTCTCTTTTCTTCATTCAGTGTGAAATTGACTGCGGATTTGTCAAACATAGCTTTTATTATTTGGAGGAATGTTCCCTTTATGCCTATTTTGCTGAGAGTTTCTTTCATGAAAGTGTGCTGAATTTTATCAAATGCTCTTTCTGTGATTATTAAAATAATCATAAGATTTTTGCTTTTAATTATGTTTTTGTAATGGCTCACATTTATTGCTTTGTGTATGTTGAATTATGCTTGCATTCCAGGTTAAAAAAAAAAAAACCCACTTGGTTGTGGTGTATTTTTTTTATGTGTTGTTGAGTTAGGTTTGCTAATATTTTGTTGAGGACTTTTGCACCTGTGCTTGTAAGAGTCTGTATTGGTCTGTAGTTCTTTTTCTTCTTCCTTCCTTCCTTCCTTCCTTCCTTCCTTCCTTCCTTCCTTCTTCCTTCTTCCTTCTTCCTTCTTCCTTCTTCATCCCTTTGCTGGCTTTGGTATCAGAGTGATACTGGCCTCATAGAATAAGTTAGGGAGGATTTCTTCCTCTTCAATCTTGTGGAATAACTTCAGTAAAATTTGTATGCCAGCTTTTCTTTAAAGGTCTGGTGGAATTCAGCTGTGACTCCAACAGGTCTTTGACTGTTATTTTTCTTGGGAGATTTCTAATTATTGTTTTAATCTCGCTACTCGCTATTGGTCTGTTCAGGGATTCTATTTATTCCTGACTCAAGGTTGAAGATTTTATTGTTCCAAGAATGTACCCATTTTCTCTAGATTGTCTAGTTTCTTTGCATAGGGGTCTTCATAATAATTTTGGATGACCTTTTGAATTTCCATTGTATCAGTTATAATGTGTCTATTTTCATTTCTGATAGAGCCAATTTGTGTTTGCTTTCTTTATTTCTTAATTAATCTAGCTAGGGGTCTATCAATTTGTTTATCTTTCAAAGAACCAAATTTTTTGTTTCATTGATATTTTGTATTGTTTTTATTTTATTTTACCTCATTTTATTACAGAGATGTGGAGTATAGGTAAGGATTAAGCACACAAGGAGGGCCAACAGGCCCTCACTTCTCCTGGTTAGGGACCAGGTATCCTTTGTGTTGTTACATGACCCTCTCACTCCCTCCCTCTCCTGGCAGTGCCCAGCAACTGATGAACCCTCTCTTGTGCTACTGTGATTAAAAATGTTCAGGTCCCACTATGAGTGAGAACATACAGTATTCATTTCTTGACTTCTGTAATAGATCACCAAGTATAATGGTCTCCACCTCCACTCAGTTTGCTTCGAAGTCCATGATTTTTTTTTCTTTATGGCAGTGTAATACTCCATCACGTGTATATGCCACATTTTCTTTATCCAGTCCACTTTTGATGGGCAGTAGGTTTTGTTATGTTTTTTCTATTGTGAATAGTTCAGCAATCAGCATGCTTGTGCAGGTCCCACGTGGGAGAGGCTTTGATTGAGACATGACAAGGGGAACCAGAGTCCCAGTGAAACAAGGAATGGACGTGCCCAATGGCCACTGCTGCCTTGGCAATCTCTTCCCAGGAAGGAGGAGAGCCCCATGTACTGAATTGTGGTTTTGTTTTTTTTTTTAATTTCAATCTCATTTAATTCTCCTCTTTTCTTCATTATTTATTTTCTTCTGCTAACTTTGGGTTTAGTTTGGTCATGTTTTTCAGGTTCCTTGAGGTGTGATGTCAAGTTGTCGACATGCAATCTTTCAGTCTTAATAAGGTAGGCCTTAAGTGCTACAAATTGTCTTCTGAGCACAGCTTTGGCTGTGTCCCCAAGGTTTTAATAACTTGTTTTATTGTTGTCATTTGTTTCAAGAAATCTTTAAATTTCCAACTTGATTTCATTGTCAACCCAGGGATAATTTAGGAGCAAATTGATTTAACTTTCATGTTTTGTTTGGTTTCATGAATTCTTCTTGGAGTTAACTTCTAGTGTTATTCCCCATGATCTGCAAAGCCGCTTGATATCATTTCAGTTATTTTTTTACTCATTGAGACTTGATTTGTGGCCTATCATATGGTCTATCTTGAAGAATGTTCCTTACACTGATAAGAAAAATGTAGTAGTTTTGTGATGGAATGTTCTGTAGATGTCTATTAGTTCCATTTCCTCTGGAGTCCTGTGTAAGTCCAATATTTCTTTGTTGACTTTCTGCCTTGACAATCTGCTTATTGCTGTTAGTGGAGTGTTAAATTCTCCCCCTATTATTTTATTGCTGTCTATCTCTTTTTTTATGTCTAGTAGAATTTGTTTTATAAAGCTGGGTGCTCTGGTGCTAGACACATATATGTTTAAAATTGTTATATCTTCTTGTCAGATTGATCCTTTTATCATTATATAATAGACATTATCTTTTTTTTACTGTTGTTAATTTAAAGTCTATTTTATCTGATATAAGAATGGCTACTTCTGCCTGTTTTAGGTTTCTATTTGCATGGAATGTCTCCCCTCCCCTGCACCCCTTTACCTTATGTCTGTAGGAGTCTTTGTGAGCTAAGTGGGTTTCTTGAAGGCAGCAGATGCTTGTGTTGTGGTTTTTTAATCCATTCTGCCAGTCTATATTTTTTTGAGGGGGGCATTGAGATCATTTACATCCAGAGTTAATAATTGTATGTAGTGTGCTATTCTTTTTTTTTTTGAATTGGAGTCTCACTCTGTCACCCAGAGTGGAGTGCAGTGGCCGCTCCCGGTCACCGCAGCCTCGACCAGATGGGCTCTGGTGGGTCACCGCAGCCTCGACCAGATGGGCTCTGGTGATCCTTCCATCTCGGCCTTCCGAGTAGCCAGAATTACAGGCATGCGCTACCACGCCTGGCTGATTTTTTGATTTATTGTAGAGATGAGGTCTCACTGCCCAGGCAGGTCTCAAACCCGCGGGTTCAGGCATTCCACTCACCTCAGCCTCCCAAAGGCGTGGGATGACAGGCTGAGCCACCGAGCTCGGTTGTAGTGTGCTATTCTATTCATCATACTGGTTGATATTTGGTTGGCTTATTTATTTATTTATTTAATCGATTGTGTTGGTTTTCCATAAGGCCTGTAAACTTTATGGTTTCCAGCATTTTTCTACTGGTGTATTTCAACTGGTTTGTTTCAGTATCTAAAACACCTTTGAGTATTTCTTGTAATTCCAATCTAGTGTTGACAAATTTCCTTAGTGTTTGCTTGCCTGTGAAGGGCTTCATTTCTCCTTCATTTGGGAAACTTAGTTTTGCAGGATTCAGAATCCTTGCCTGAGAGTTATTCTGTTTGAGGAGGTTGAAGATGGGGCCCCAATTCCTTCTGGCTCATAGGATTTCTTCTGAGAAGATTTGCCTTTGTAAGTTATTGGAAGCTTTTATCTCACTGCTCTTAAAATTCTTTCTGCCACATTAACTGTGCACAGCCAGATGATTATATGCCTTGAAGATGACCTTTTTTTTTTGGCAGTGAATCTTCTGGGAGTTCTTTAGGCTTCTTGTATCTGGATGTTTAGATCTCAGGCAAGTCCAGGAAAGTTTTGCTCCATTATTCCCTCAAATAGGTTTTCCAAATCTGCTGCCTTCTCTTCTTCCTCAGTAACGGCTATGATTCTTAGGTTTGTATGTTTTCCTTAATTACACGTTTCTTGAAGACTCTGTTTCACTCTTTTGATTCCTTTTATCTTATTGTTGTCTGACTGGGTTAATTCAAATGCTTTGTCTTCAAGTTCTGAGAACCTTTCTTCTGCTTATTCTAGTCTATTGTTAAAACTTTCCACTCCATTTTATACATCACTAAATGTTTCTTCATGTTCCAGAATTTTTGCTTATTTCTTTAATGTGTCAATCCCTTTGAAGAAATTTTTATTCATGTTCTGAATAGTTTTTTTGTTTTGTTTTTTGTTTTAGAATTCATTTACGTTGTTTTTCAATTTCTTCCTGAAGTTCATTGATTAGTTTTATAATCAACATTTAAATTCTATGTCTGGAATTTGAAAATTTTTGTTTTGGTTATGTCATTGCTAAAGAATAGGTGTGGTGTTTTGGGGGTGTTGGAGAACTCTGCTTTTTTCATATTGTCAGTTATTTTTCTGGTTGGCTCTCATTGGACAGATTATTTCTTCTTATCTGAGTTTGACAGGGAACTGATATAGGCACTATTGGGGGTCCCTTGGTTATAAGAAGCTTTGGTGTGATGAGTTCCTCAGTTGCTAGCTGTGTCTGTGTTGGGCACCTACACCGGCTCAAGGTGTTTCGATTGACTGGGGAGACTTGGATAGGGGAGTCAGCAGGAGTCTGGGATCAGTTCTCAGGTACAGCCAGCCTCAGGGCCTCAGATGTTCTGAGGCAACTCACCCAGCCAGGAACTGTTGCAGCCATGGAGTTTGCCCTTGGGGTCTGTTTCCTACCAAGCCAGCTGGAAAGCAGCCACTCCACCCTGCAAGGGCTGGATTCTACAGAAATGGTGGCTGGTGCTGCCCAAGGTTTCTTCCCTGCACCACTCCATGGCCAAGCATAATTGTGGGGAGGGCAGTTTCCCAAGAGGGACTGTGGACTCAAAAGGCATAGGAGGCCCTGCAGGTTTATGGCAGAAACACAGAACTCCTGAATTCCCCTCACTCACCTTCCCCATTGCATCTGGAGGCTGTGGTAGACTGTGTTGGTGCAAGCAAGAGTCTGGCGAGTTCCAGCCCAGGTGGGTGGATTTCTCTTCTTCTTTGCTCTACATGGTTATTATCCCTCCTTTGGAGACTTGTGGGGCATGCTGCGAGATCCATTCCTCTCTGGGCACTGAAGAAGCTCTAACTTTGTTTAATCTGTAGGGTAACCTCACTTTAGCTGCCTCATGTTAGCCATCTTCATTTATCTTAATTTACATGTCTGAGGCATTAACATCAATATATTTTCATTTATTTAAGTCTTCTTTAATTACTTTCAGTGATGTTTAAGAGTTTTCAGAGTATAAGCTTTACACTTTCTTAAACCTATTTCTACCTATTTCTAAGTATTTCAATTTTCATACTATTTTAAAGAGAATTATTTTTTAAATTTTATTTTTAGATTGTTCACTGCTGGTGTATATAAATGCAATTAATTTTTCATGGAAGTACAATTAATTTTGTATATTGAAATGGTATCCCATAATTTCAGAATACAATTTCAATGAATTAAAGTGAATAAATAACCCTATCAGCACTTTGAATGTTATTCCACTGAATCCTGTTCTTCATTGTTTCTGGTGAGAAATTAGCTATTAATCCTATTAAGGGGTCCTTTATATGTGCTGACTCATTTTTTCTTGCTGTTTACACAGTTTTTTAAAAGTTTTCTTTGAGAATATTTACTGCAATGTGTCTGAATGTGTGTCTCTCTGAATTAGTTTTACTTGGAGTTTGTTTAATTTAATCAAATATGGGAAGGGGTTTTTTTTTGCCATTTTTTATTTTAAAAATATTTTTATGTTTCTCTCTCCTTTCTTCTTGTTCTAACTTTACATGCATGTTGATAAGCTTAATGTTGTCCCCAATTTTTACAAAGTTATGTTTATTTTTCTTGATTCTTCTTTTCTCTCTGTGTTTCAGACTATATAATCTCTATCAGTGTATTTTTAAGTTCTGTGATAGTTTTCCTTCTGCCAGTTCAAATTCATTGTTGGGCCTATAGAATTGTCTGATTTATTTCAATTATCACACTCTTCAACTTTTAAAATTAAATTTTTTAAAATAATCAATATTTTTACTGTTAGTGTCTATTTAGTAAGACATTATCAAGCTACCTTCTGTTACTTATTGGGACATAGTTTCTCTAGTTCTTTGAAGATCTTTGTAAGCTAAGTCCACCATCTATACCCTCTTAAAGGCCATTTTTGCACCCTGCTTTTATTCCTTTGTAGGGATCACACTTACTGCTTTGAGAAAACTATCTCAAGCTGTGCTTTTACCTCTGCAATCACTACAATCATCAACGATCATCAATACAGAAGAAGACTTATGTGTCCAAATGTGGGGGTTTCTCCCCACCACCAATTAGTGAAAACCAGCTGGGCATCCTCTAATTCAATTACAAAGCTATGTACATGGAGATAGCATTAGATTTCCCAAGGCTTCCCCTTCCTTTCTCACCAGTCACAAGTCCTGGCCTCTTGAACTTCTTCAAGTTGAGGTTCCCACAACCCCCTATTTGGGTTCGATTAAATTGGTAGAGCAGCTCATAGAATTGAGGGAAATACTTTCTTGCATTTACCAGTTTATTAGA
This sequence comes from Carlito syrichta, assembly GCF_000164805.1. Taxonomy (NCBI): domain Eukaryota; kingdom Metazoa; phylum Chordata; class Mammalia; order Primates; family Tarsiidae; genus Carlito; species Carlito syrichta. The sequence goes on along the minus strand of NW_007246387.1, from coordinate 941,441 downwards.
AGGATATTTTAATGGATAGAAACAAACAGCCAGATTGATTGATACATAGAGTAAGGTTGTCCTGAGTACAGGGGCTTCTGTCCCTGAGGAGTTGGGGTGCACTACTCTTCTGGCACATGGATGAGTACTTCTTAACCTTCTTACCAACATCTATGTGTTCAGCCTTCCAGAAGCTCCTTAAATCTTTTCCTTTGTGCCTTTTATAGACAATTCATTCATTGTTCATGATTAAAGCATGGACAACCATGTCAAGATGTGATTGCACAAAAAGGCACATGATCTAAACTCAGCAGGGTGTGTGTATTTAGATTTTTTTTGACCTCTCTGTGCAGTATTCCTTCCTCCAGGTTATGGGAAACCACTTTAGCTGAAATGAGGGTCTTGTGACCTGCAATTAGATTAGAGTCTTGCCATGGGCAGGTGAAAGGAGGACAAAATAAGGTCAGAGAGAGAAGAAATTCTGTTTCCTGACTCCTGCTTCAGGGACCTAAAGCACCTCAACATTATAACAAAATACTGTGACTATGGGTATGGAAGTTATGAGCTAAGAACCATGGATGGAAACCAGTATATCTGGTATATAACCACAGCATCACCCTTACCCATTTCTACCAGAAATGATAACTGCATAAGATTTTTTCTCTCTTATCTTTTCTTTCACTCTAAAAACAGAACAGAACAAAACAAAAATCATCACTTTGTAATAATCATTTTAGCAAAGGTATGTGACAAAACAAAAAAATGAGTGGAGCCTAAACGTTTTAACTGTGGTGTTCCAAAAATTTTAATTTATTTGATTAATTTAGAAGATGTTTGATAAAATAATTAAAAGAAGCAGAAGAAAGAAAGTGGTATTCTATGCCTACTCCCAACCATAATAAAAAAATAATTTCATGGGTGGAGAGTAAAGGGAGAGACATGGTTGAGAGTGATGAACAGGGAAATTGTAGGGTCATTGAGAAAGCGAGACCTAGAGCCTGATTGCACAACAGGAGACTCAGAGGGGAGGGTGGAGAGAGAAAACCCATCAGTGGGAGCAAAGAATATCTGTCTTTGGGGTCGTTCCTGGTCATAGCCAAGAGATGATAACAAACTTGAAGGAACCTGTGGACAGGACCATGGATTATCTAAAAAGTGACCTGTGTGGATCAATAGCTGAAGAACAGAAACAGAAAAATGCAGGTCTCACAGTGTTCTCGTTTATACAGATGACTCAGAAACAGAGGCACCACAGTACCTACCCCTATATGAACCCTAAAACATAGAAATAACCACAGCATTCCTGAAGTACAAGGACTTTGAATAAAAATTAGGATATGCGAAATGAAAGAAGAAAAACTTTTTGCAAGCATACACACAAAACAATAATTTTTAAAACATGATAAAGAAGAAGGAGGCAAGACTTCTGCCATGCATTAAAATATATCTCTCATATTTAAAACTGGTACGAGACTAGATAGACAAACCAAGGGGATATTTAAAAAATACAAAAAATTAGACCCAATTACATATACAAGGGAAAGATTAAAAAAAAAAAACTGGAGTTACTTTTTTGGAAAGGGAGTCTCTTGTAGTACAGGCTTCCCCGACTAGGTGAGTGCTCTAGGAACCTGTCAGCATCAGTTTTCCAGCTAGCATTGTTATGTGAGGCTGTGTTCGACTTCAGTAAATTTTGGAGGTTTTTTGGGGGGAGTTTCTTTGAAGGCATTTGCCCATTTCATGATGGGAAATTTTCACAAACAACCTGTTCACACCATGCTAAGTTTTCAGCAGTTTTTGACCAAAAATTGCATGCCCTCCACGTCCCACTCTCCCTATTTACCAGATCTTGCCCTGAGTGATTTTTTTGTTTGTTTGTTTGTTTCCCTGAATAAAAGGAGTCCTCAAAGGGAAATGTTTTACTGATGTAGAGGAGTGGGGAAAAAATGGCAGAAGCACTAAAAGCCATCAAATCAGCAAGTTCAAAAGCGATTTTGAGCCGTGGAAAAAGCATCTCGATGGGTGTATTGCACCAAATGGAGAGTCCTTTGAAGGTGCAAAAGTTTAAACATGAAAGAATAAATACATACTTTTTTATAAATAAATTCTGACTTTTTATGGGTACCCCCTTGAGGAAGTCTAGAATGCAATAAAGTTAGCCTCTGAATCAATGCATAACATTACAGATTTAATAATAAGTCATTTTGAGATAAACAAATGATCGAATTAAAGATATCAAATTGGATTCATTTCTCACATGGCACACCAGGATAAATTTCAAGTGGATTCGATATTTAAAGGTAAAATAAGTAAACCATTACAAGTACAATCAGAAAACAAGTTAATAGCTGAATTCCTCTACATACAGAGAAAGACAAAATTCTTTCCTAATCATGAGAAAAAATATTCCATATGCAAAGTAATATTTTTAAAAACGACAGACTGGGACACAGTATTTACAACAGTACAGATAGAAAGTTAGCAGCCCTAAAATATAAAAACTATCAAAAATAAGAAACATACCTATTCAGTTTTTGAATAAGCAAAAAACAGACCACAGATATATCACTTAAAATAAAATAAAAATTACTCATATATAAAAATATAACCAACCACTCTCATGTTAATAAAAAGACTAATTTAAGATGAAATAATAATTTTTTTCTGGTAAGGAATGGTGCCTTGGTATCTCCATATTTCCAGCACTCTTCTCATAGCCCTTAATACAATATGACTCATGCCATAGTTCACCTAGTTTTAGGGAAGTGAATTCCCCCCATACACTTACCGAAGACAAAATGGTGTTTGTTTATTTTTCACTCTAGTGCTTAGCAGTGTATTTACATAGTTTGTGTCTTTGAAAAGACTACTCCTGTTTAGAGCCTAATGATAAAGATATAGCTAGAAAGCCAGCACTGTCTATTCTGTCTTGCATTTCTAGCGAGATGCAGCAAAATGTAGTGAGCAAATACACAGTTTTGGACCCAGATTATTTAGCTTCACTTTCTGGCTCTGCAATTACCAGCTGTATGTCTTGGGGGCAGAAATTGATCGCCTCTGTGTTCCTATTTCCTTTAAATGATGATGCAAATGAAAATAACAGCCTAGCAATAAATTTTGGGGGAGGATGAAGTGATTTATGAATGTAAAGCTCTCAAAAGAGTACCAGCTTGTATGTTAAGTATTATATAAATATTTTCTCATTATTATTAATTAGAAAAATAGCACTTATTTTCAGTCCATAGAGTTTAGGAAAAATCAAGAAAATTTGATAAATAGAGAATGGAGGAAGGGGAATGAAGGTGGGGGGCTCTGTGTTTTTTCTATTTTTACCTGCTTGTCTCCTAGGCTAAGTCATGACAATAATTACTGTTGCATATTGAGATCACCAATCTTGTACTTTCTTTCTTGCCTAAAGTCTGGGTAACATTGATTTTTCCTTACTTGTGTGATAAGTATTTTACTTATCTCACAAGCTTGGAATGGCCAGTAAATGTCATGCCAGAAGTTCTTTAGAAAGGCAGATTTCCAGGCCTTCCACAATTACACATCTGAATAAATCTAATAAATAATTGGAGTTACTAGGTTCCAGACTGTAACCATTTGACACAGTGTTACAAAATAACTGCCTAGACCATTGCTTGACTGCATTTTAGCAAAAAAAATATACTGGTCTTCGTGATCTACCAAAGAATGACTGGAGAATGGGGCTTGAATTTCCCCCAAATTTCCATCTTACTGTTAACAATAGTATTGATAATAATAGTGGCATTACTACTTGGCATTTCTTAATCATACACAAAGTGGCATTTCTTAATCATACACAAAGTGTGATTAGAAGTGCATTTGCAAAACTCTGTTATTGATCTTCGAAATAAAATCTAAGCAAACTTTACTGTGAAAATACAATTTCAAGATAAGTTTCCTTTTTTCCTCCTGTCTCTAAGTTTCATGTATAGAAAATCCAGAGTTATCTGTCGACTGGATCAAGTGGTGAATGACAACTCTGTAACAATTTATTTAAAAGTGTCTTATGAAACCTTTCAGGAACTGGAAACCATCTCCAGCCCTATGTCTAAAATTCCTGCTCTACAAGCAACCCTGGGTTCAACACTGTAAATATCCACTTGTTTTAAAGGCAGAGAATTAGGATCATTCATCTTATCTTTAACTCATCGTAAAAGAAAGTCAGTAACACAGTCTGGGAGAAAGAAAATATTACTGAAATTTGGCTCTGTCTCTGAACAACTGGGCCGTGAGTGGAGAGTGTCCTCTTTATTTTATTAAATTAACAAGTAGGGAAATCTGAATCTAAATTCAAGTTGTAAATTACAGAAGCAAGGCCAGCCCCACATGCCAGGGAGGGATGTGAGGCTGGACCAGGTGGGAGAAGCATAGAAGCTACTTGGTGACAAGAACTCTCGTCCTTAGGAAGCAGGACGCTGGGCATGAATTTGTAGAGTGATAGTCAAGTAAGAAAACCAGTGACTGGGAAAATAAGAACCAACATCAGAGTAACCCTGGCGATCTGGAAGATAAAGTGGATTAGCCCTTTTTTATAAGACATCTGATTGAGAAAACGCGGACTCCGTACCCATCTGCTGAGCTACCAGAAGGCTCTATTTCTCTTTCTAGGAACAAAAGGGGCCTGGGGCCTGGAATTGGTCCAGACCATGGGAGAAAGAGATGAAGCGAAGCTGGTCTCTAAGTTTAGAAAAGGGAAAAGAGGAGAAATCCACAAGTCTTTAGAGAAAGCCACTTTCCTGAATTCCTGTGTTCCCCTCTTAGCTGCCCTGAGAAGAGCCCCGAGTAAAGGAAAGTACTCGGGCTCTGAAATGAGACACACTTGGGTCTGCATTCTGGTTCCACCTCTCTGCTTGTCTCACATTGTCCAGTTCCCTCCACCTCTGTAAGTCATAGCGTCATCTAGCCAGCGATCCCCAACCTTTGGGCGTCAGGGACCGGTTTCGTGGAAGACAGGTTTTCCATGGAGGGACAGGGGGTGGGAGACAGGGGGACTCCCGCTCTAGGTAATGTTGATAATATTGCAAGGGTTAGATTAGAAAATCTAACTAGAAAGTCTGGCACAGAACAGGTGCTCAAACATTAATGGCATTTATTTTGAACTCTTTCAAAGGGAGATCAGAAATATTTTTAAAATTGTGCTTCTCTTTTTATCTAAGCAACTCAGTATGTAAAATATGCCCTCATAATATGGTGACCAATGCTTTATTGAAGTTTAAAATGGACATATATGTTTGTCTAATGATTCAGGTTTTAAGTTTCCCTCCCTGTCCCAAAGATAGAAGATGTGTTTACAAAGGTGTTCACTTTATCATTGTTGATAACTGGAGAAAACTAGAATCAATATTACCACTAACTAATAGGGGTCAGGTTAAATAAATTATAGCATGTTCATACAGTAAAATGTCACACAGTATCTACAATGAGCAGAGTAGGTCTTTATGAGATGATTTTAAAATGCAACCAAGATCTATGAATTAGAATTCCATTTGTATAAAAAGGGGTATGGATGTATGTATGTATAACTATTTTATGGGATGTAAGATACTTTTTTATTTCACCTGTAGTACACTTAGACAATTGTATAAACATGTCAAAAATTAGAGAGTAAGAAAATCTAATTTTCATTTTATACTTTTGTGCTTGAGTTGTAATCCTGAACACATTACTTCTATGATTTAAAAATAGTGGTTAAAAAGTGGCTAACTAGCTTTTCAAATACCCAGATGTTATAAAAATGAAGATAAGTTTTGGTTGTCTTGGAACATTAATGCAACAATAGCTTTCTTTACTGCATATTTTAATTTTTTCCTTTCTTTAAATAACTTAAATATTCAAGGTACACAGAAAAGTGAAAAGAAAAAATTTTTTTAAAAAAGCCATGTATTACCACAGACCTAATATTTGTCATCTTAACTCATCTTAACATTTGTCATATTGATTATAGAACTTCGTATTCATTTATGAATAAATACATAAACAGACAAAGGTGAATAAAACATTACAGATATAGTGGAGGCTCTGATTTCATCATCTCCCTGTGCTATTTCCATTTTTCTTTTGGAATCACTATCCTGAAGTGGCTTATTTCTTTCTCACCCACGTGTTTTCCATTTAATATTTCTGACAATTCTTTAGGGTAGGTACCTGAGGGTGTCACTACCATCAAGGAATATTATCATATTTTCTCATATGTGAGTTTGCATATAAGGAAATTGAGGTTTAGAATGTTGCAATAACTTATATCACTCACATGACTAAGAAATGATGAAGCTTGAATGAAACCCAGAGCAATCTAAGAAGTCAAGTGTATTCCACTAAAAAGTGATGATGTTAAAAAATTGTGAGTAGATTTATCTTATTTGAATTTTATTGTTTTGAGTCCAATTGTTTCCTCCAGAAGGTTATGTTTGGGTTCTAACCCCAATACCTATAAATGTTACTTTATATGGAAAAATGGTGTGTGTGTGTGTGTGTGTGTGTGTGTGTGTGTGTGTGTGTATAAAAAATCAAGTTAAGATGAGATCAGGTTTGTCTAAGATGACCTGAACTTATGACTGGTGTCCTTGTAAGAAAATAAAAAGAGACAAAGACTTACTGAGAGGAAAGAATATCATATAATGACAGAGACAGGTTGGAATTATGCAGCTGCAAGCCAAGTATTCAAAAGATGGCCACCAAATGCCAGAAGCTAAGAGAAAAGCATTGGACAGATTCTGTCTAACATCCTTCAGGGAGAAAATGGGCCTGCTAATGCATACTTGTTGTATTTCTATCCTCCAGAACTATAAAATAATGCATGTCCATTGTTTTAAGATACTCAATTTGTGGTACTTTTTACAGCCGCACACAGAAACCAATACACTCATTTAACAAATATGTGTTAAGCAATTTAGAAAAACAATGAATAATACACATTCTTGAACTAAATTTTCTAAGTCTATACCCTAATACTTAGGGCAAGTTATTAACCTCTCTCTGATTCAACTTCTTCATCTTAAAATAACACTAATAAAATAATTTTCTTCATATAATTTTATGAGAATGGTATGTATGAATATGTGTAAAGCATTGAGAACATGAACATAATATTATTATCAAGTTGATGGTATATCCAACATATACTAGGTGCCAAGGTCATCTTTATTAACATAAACTAATCTTTTATTAATAAGAAATTCATTAATGAGACTATTATATGTAATGATGTTACGATGACTCTGAACTTTTTTATATTCAACTTTCTTCTCCAAACATTTAAAATGATAGATAAAATATCAACACAAGGGAAAAACTCAAGAAATATAACTGGATTGAAAAACAATATACATATTTCTAATGCAAATAATGAATGTGGCTTAAGTGAATAGTATCTGAAAGTCTTATTTTCAGGGGACAAATGGTCACATTGAAAATTAGACAATATTTAGAATTGAATGAAAATAACTCTCTGGCATATCAAAAGGTCCAGTTATGCACTTTATTATTTCTGCTCAGATGTGCTAACCAGAACATAGTCACAAGACCTTACCAAGATGCAGACGATTCTCTTATTCAAAAAGGTGAGAATCAGCGCTAAGGATTGTTTTCGGTCATTGTCTCTACCATAAAAAGTGAAAGAAAGAAAATAATAAAAATGAATATTGCAGTAACATATAAAACAGAGATTGCAGAGATTATCAACAAAATTAAAAGAAAGACACTAAAAAGAAATGAAGTTAGCAAGAATGATCAAAAGAGAAACATACACAAAAATATTAGAAATAAAAGTGGACACAGTATAGTTTTTAAAAAATAATGTTGAGAATCTTAGTAACAATATATACAAGTAAATTTGCAAATTTTAAATAAAATTGAATATTTTCTGGAATATAATTGACTGATCCTAACCAAAGAAGAATATAAAAAACAAAATACACTGATAGCAATTAAAGGCATATAATTGATAATCAAATGACTTCTCTGAAAGACACTAGCAAGAAACTTTTATAAACTCATTTACCACTTCCCTAACAAAAACAAGAATAATTATTTCAGAAATAATTACCCAGAATAGCACTGATTTAAAAAACTGTCCAGGACAACACAATCAACATTATCATATGCTATTTTTTAAAGGAAGGATGCAAAATTATAACTAAAATACAAAAAAATTGAATTAAATAGTATTTACATATATATTCTAGTTAACGAAAAGAGATATGCTAAGAATGTGAGGATGGTTCAATATCAGAAACTGTAAAACATAAGAAATAATAGTTATCTAGAGAAAATCTTATGAGTATATTTATAAATGATATGTCAAATTCTTAAAAATGGATCTTTATTAAAGAGGTGTATTTACTAAACTGCTCTGAAAACATTGTACTTATATGGTTGAATTTTATAATCTTTTCCATTAAAAATTTATACATCTTTTATTAACTTTAGTATCTTATAATGTTTGTTGCTTATTCTGTATGAAATCTTATATTTATTTGCATTCTCTAATTATTTTATAGTGTTTTATAGTGACTATTAATATTTTTAGGTAGATCTTTTATTGAGCAACCTAGTTGAATTCTTAGTTTGTCTGTTAATTCCTTTAGATTTGCTTTTTTTTTTTTTTTTTCCAAGAAATGGGTTTTTTCTATGTTGTCCAGACTGAAGTGTAGTGGCTATTCATAGGTGTGATTATAGTGCACTGTAGCCATGAACTCCTGGCTGAAAATGATCTTCCCATCTCAGCCTCTGGAGTAGCTGGGTTGACAAATGTTTGCCACCATTTCTGGTTAAAAAGTAAGTTTACTGGATTTCAAGATCAACAAATAAAAAGAGCTTTGGCTTGTTTCATAACTATCAAAATTGTATTTACTTTTTAATTTTTTTTTCCTTAGCTAAGTTTTTAAGTGATGACGGGATGCTACTATCCTCACTTCTAGTCAACAATGTACTAGTAACAATTCACAGAAGGCACGCATGAATGACCAATGATCAAATAAAAGTGTGCACCGTTTCACCAATGATCAGGAATGAAGACCATAAAGATTTATCAATTAACTCTCATCAGATTCACAATGATTTAAAAATCTGACAATTCCAAGTGTTGATACAGATGTAAAAAAGTACAAATTGAAGACAGCGATATAAATTTATACAATCACTTAAAACAGTTGTTCTCAAGGTGTAGTCCCCAGATCAGCAGAACCTGGGAACTTGTTATTACATGCAAATTCTTAGGCCTCATCTCAGACTTAATAAGTGAGAAACTATGGGCATGTAGCCAGAAATTTGTGTTTTCACAAGTCCTTTTGTGATTCCAAAGAGTGCTAAAGTCTGAGAACTCTGACTTAGAAGAACAAACTGGTAAACTATTTGACATTATCTGGCAAAGATGAAGTTATAACAGTTCTGTTTTTAAGTATAAACCCTAGAGTAACTCATATGCATGTATGCACAGAAAAATGAACCAAAAAGTTCATGGCGGTATTATTTGTAGTACTATAAAATTGGAAATTTATTGTGAATGCCCTTCATAGGAGAATGGATAAATTGAAATACAGTCTATCATGAAATACTACATAGTCCTTAAAAATGAATGAACTCAAGTGAGTAAAATATGGAAAATATTATACTCATTGATAAAGCCATGCTATGTAATACTATTTAATAAAGATAAAATGTATTGATATTTAAGGTATGAAGTGCATAGTTTTAACTGTTTTATTTATAACTGGATATTTCTTCATTTGATTCTCCAAACAGCCCTATGAAGTAGAAAGTGGTATTATATTCATTTATTAAAATGAGAAATTATTGGTACAGAGAAGTTAGCCAAGTTATCCAAAATCATACAGCCGGTGAGTGTCAGTCTGAATCTAGAGTCTGGGCTCTAAGCAATACTGGTTGTTAGCTGGCATGCATCATTCATGTAGCACTTATAGCAATGTGATATGGGACTATATATTATTAATGGATACGAATCAAATTCTGAAAGTGACTACTTCCAAGGATGTAACATAGAGATAGGTCCTGGGAAAGTTTCAATTAAATTGGAAATGTTTTATTACTTAAACAAAATTTTGTAGCAAAGAAAGCAAGATGATTTTTTTTAAGAATTCACTATTCTAACATAAAATTTACTTCCAAACTCACTTTAAGAAGTAAGTATTACCTTGATAGCAAGCTACACAAGTACACTATAAAAAATTACAGGTCAATATCCCTTTTGAAAATCGATGCAAAAATCTTTGACCAAGTACTAGCAAACTATATCCAGCAGCACATTAAAAGAATCATTCACTATGATCAAGTTGGATTTGTTCCTGTGATACAAAGATGATTTTACAAGCACATCTCAATAAAAGTGATTCACTGTATTTACACAATGAAGAACAAAAACCATATGATCATCTAAATAGATGCAGAAAAAGTATTTGGCAAAATTCAATATCTATTTATGATTTTTAAAAAACACTCAGGAAATTAGGTACAAAAGGAATGTTCCTCAACAAAATGAAAACCACAGATAAGAAGTTCCACAGGAAGTGTCATGCCCAGTGGTGAAAAGTTGATAGCTCTTTCTCTAAAATTAGGAACAGGACAGGACAAGGACAACCACTCTCACCACTTCGATTCATGATAATAATGGCCACTTTAGCCAGGGCAATTAAGCAAGAAAAATAAATAGAAGTCATCCAAATACAAAAGGAAGAAGTAAAAATGTCTCCATTTGCTGACAACATGATTTTATAAATAGAAAATTCTATAGACTTCACCAAAACTCTTAGAACTGATAAACAAATTTTATTTTATAATCAATATTTTTTATTATGATGTTGTGGGATACAGTTAAGGGTTAGGTATACAAATACGTTTCATTCAGGCACCCTATTGATAAGAGGTGTTTCTCCATCCCCAGACAGATATTTACTACCGTTAATCCCATCTCTCCCCCCATAGTTTCCCACTACTGTCAGTCATTTTCTTATAGTATTAAGTTGGATGTTCAAGGTCCATTATATGAGTGAGAACATGTGATACTCGGACCTTTGTTTTTGTGAGAGGTCACTCAGTATTATAGACTCTAGTTCCAGCCAGGTTGCTGCGAAATTAATGATTTTGTTCTTTTTTATGGCTGCGTAGCATTCCATCGTGTATATGTACCACATTTTTTAAATCCAGTCCTCTTTTGATGGGCAGCATGGTTGTTTCCAGGTTCTTGCTATTGTGAACAATGCCGCGCTAAACATACGTGTGGAGAAAAGGGAACACTTCTACACTGTTGGTGGGAGTGTAAACTAGTGCAACCTCTGTGGAAAGCAGTGGGGCGATTCCTAAAAGCTTTAAATATCAACCTCCCATACGACCCCGCAATCCCCCTACTGGGAATATATCCGGAAGAACTCAATTCACTCTATAAAAAAGATACCTGATAAACAAATTTAATGAAGTTGCAGAATTTTAAAAATCTGCACAAAAATTAGCAGCATTTCTATACACTAGCAATGAGCTATCTGAAAAATAAATTAAAAATAACTTTGGGCATAGTGACTCACACCTGTAATCCCAATACTCTAGGAGGCTGAGGGTGAAGAATTGTTTGAGGCCAGGAGTTCAAGACCAGCTTAGGCAACATAGAAAGTTGCCCCCTCTAAAAACACAAAAAATAAAAAAAAAATAATTAGGCATGGTGGCATGTGCCTATAGGCCCAGCTACTGGGGAAGCTGAGGTAGAAGGATCACTTAAACCCAGGAGTCTAAGGTTATAATGAGCTATGGTCGTGCTACTGCACTCCAACCTAGGCAATAGAGTGAGACCCTGTCTCTAAAATAGCTTTTAAAGAAAGAAAATAATCTCATTTGCAATAACATAGCAAAAATCAGCAGAATAATACTTAGGAGTAAGTTTAACCAAAAGGTGAAAGGTCTGTATATGTAAAACTACAAAACATTGATTAAAGAAAGTGAAAATGATAAAAATAAATGGGAAGATATTCTATGTTTATGGACTGAAATAATTGTTATTGTTAAGATGTGCATACCACCCAGAGTCAATGTAATTCTAATAAAAATTCTAATGTCATTCTTCATCCAAAAAAAAAAACATTCTACACTTTGTATAGAACCACAAAACATCATGAATAGCTAATGCAGAAAAACTGGGAACATCAAAGAATATGACAAAGCTATAACAATCAAAACAGCATGGAACTGGCATGAAAACAGACACATCGACAACAGAAAAACATCAAAAATAGAGCCCAGAAATAAGCTTACACATTTAAAGTCAATTGATTTTCCATAAAAGTGTAACAAAAGAGAAAGGACTTTTTTTTTTTCAATAAATGTTAGAAAAACTGGATACCTACATGCAGAAGAGTGAAGTTGGACCCTTATCTCATCCCATATACAAAAATCAACTCAAAATAGATTAAAGACTTAAATGCAAGACCTGCATTTGGAAAAATTCTAAAAGAAAACATTGGGGAAAAGAGCCACCACATTGATCTGGAAATCAATCTTAACTATGAAATAGGCAATAAAAACAAAAATAAACAAATGAAACTGCATCCAATCAAAAAACTTCCATGCAGCAAAAGAAATAATTGGCAGAGTTAAGAGACACCCACAGATTGGAAGAAAATATTTTCAAACCATTCATCTGAAAAATGGCTAATAGTCAAAATATATAAAGAACTCAAACATCTCAATAACAAGAAAACAAATAATCTGATTAAAATATGGTCAGGCCTGGCTCGGTGGCTCAGCCTGTCATCCCAGCACTTTGGGAGGCCGAGGTGAGTGGATAGCCTGAGCCCGTGGGTTTGAGACCCGCTCGGGCAACTTGGTGAGACCTCATCTCTCACAATAAATTTTTTAAAAATTAGCTGGGTGTGGTAGCATGTGCCTGTAGTTTGGGTACTTGGAAGGCTGAGGCCGAAGCCCAGCAGGTCGACGCTGAGGTAGCCACGAGCATGCCACTGCACTCCAGCCTGGGCAATGGAGGCTCCAACTCAATAAAAATAATCATCATCATCATCATCATCATCATCAAAGACCAATACACTGATTTTTTTTAAGTCAGTAAATTTCCAAGGTGACACACTGGTTTTTAAAAGTGGGCCAGTCGGACAGGTACAGTGGCTCACGCTTATAATCCCAGCACTTTGGGAGGCTGAGGTGAGAAGATTGCCTGTGCCAACAGGTTTGAGACCAGCCTGGGCGACTCGGCGAGACCTCGTCTCTACAATAAATCAAGAAAAATTAGCCAGGCGTGATGGCTCATGCCTGTAGTTCCAGCTATTTGGAAGGCTGAGGGGGAAGGATGCCTGAGCCCAACAGGTTGACACTGGGGTGGCCGTGAGCATGCCACTGCATTCCAGCCTGGGCGACAGAGTGAGACTCCAATTCAAGAAAAAAAAATATGGCCAAAGGACCCGAATAGACATTTCTTAGTGGGAGACATACAAATAGCCAAAGGATTATTTTTTTTAATGCTCAGAATCACTAATCATCAGGAAAATGCAAACTAGCACCACAATGAGATATTATCTTACACCTGTTAGAATGACTATTATCAAAAAGATGAAGTGCTGGCTAGGAGGCGGAGAAAAGAGCACCCCTGTACACTGTTGGTGAGAATGTAAATCAGCACAGCTATTTTGGGAAACAGTATGGGAGGTTCCTCGAAAAAACTTAAAATAGAACTACCATGTGATTCAACAGTGGCACCTCTGGGTACACGTTCAAAGGAAATAATATCATTATGTTGAAGATATGTCTGCCCTCCGATGTTCATTGCAGTCACAATAACCAAGACACAAAAACAACCCAAGTGCCCACGCACGGATACATGGACAAATCACCCTTGAAAAGAAGAAATTGCAGCAAAGTGGATGAACTGGAGGACACTGTGCTAAGTGAAATAAACCAGGCAATGAAAGACAAAGGCCACATGATTCAGTTGCATGTGGACTCTAAGCCGTCAGACTCGTTGGAGCTGAGAGAATAGAGTGGCAGAGGCTAGTGGAAGGCTGAGGAGACGGACTTGAAAAGTAGTGATGCTAGTCAAAGGGTAAAAGGTTTTAATTAGACGGAGGCTCTGTTGCAGTGATCTAGTGATCTATTGCACAGGATGATGACTGTCATTAATAATAATGTATTTTATACTTCTAAGTTGCTACAGAATCGTGTCCAACTGTTTTCACCACAAGGAGATAATGAGTATGTGAGGCGATGGATGTGCTATTTAGCCTGAATTAATCATTGTACAACGGATGCATGTATCACAACATCCCATTGTTCTCTGTCAATGTGTACAATTATCACTTGCCGATGAAAAACAAAATTACAAATTAAAAAAAGCTATCCATTCTATGCACACACTTTTGGTTTGCTTAAAATGTCAAAAATACTTGAGAATATTCCTGATAAAAATACCTCCTTTCTTTTCCCACAAAAGTATCCTATTTAATGGGACTTTGAAACAAAGTTTTAATGTATTTGAGAACTCCAAAGATGGCTGACTAGAAGCAGCTACTGGGTGCCTCTCTCATGGAGAGGAACCAAAACAGGGAGCGTACCTCAGTTCTCAAAGTCAGACGACCGAGGGCATACTCCGGGACCCACCAGACAAGTGGCAGGACGCCCAGGAGACAGAGAGGAGGGAAGTCGAATAGACTAGGCTGAAACCAGGCAGGCTTCTGGACTGAGTTGCCGGTGAGGACTGCGAGTGGCTTCCAGAAGTGAGGAAGGGGTGAATGAGGGAACCCCCAGAGCACTGCGCTCTTGCCATGAACTTTAATGGCCCTTGACCCTTGCAGCGCTCCAGGCTCACGTGAGAAACTGCCTCGATCCTGCCTGGCAGTGCTCTGTCGGAACACTAGTGGAGCTTTGCAGGCAGTCCAGTCCTGAGTGGTTCCAGTCCCAGCAGGATGCGTTCCATCACCAGCTATAAGGCTGGGGAGGGAACAGGAGGACCAGATGCTTCGAATTGCTCCAAGGACCGATTCTGCCACTGCCGGCAGGTTCTGTCTGGGGCAAGCTGTGGCAGAAGGCTTGTGGCCAGAGGTAGGTTCGCTTTCTGAGCATAGGCTGTCTGTGTCAAAAGAGTGAGAGCTGAGTGGATCTTGGCACGGATGACACCCTCTCTCTCTCATGAGCTACTTTGGGCAACAGTGGTGACTCTGGAACATCGTCCCAGTGGCCTAGACTTCCTCTCCATTCTCAGTTGGGTTACCACCTGCCCACATACGCACAAGGAGCTGGAGCAGAGGCCTGTCGGATCGTGCCATCCCCAACCAGCATTTCCATCTTTCTCATCTCAAAAGAGAAATATGAGGACATAATTTGGGGAGACTCTTATCCCTGGTTATTGTCTGAGACATCCAAGTACTTCCCTGGGGCAATATAGGCCAACCAGAAAGACCACAGGCATCACCCCAGCTGGCTTTCTCCTATGCATTACTTCCCAGCCAGAGGTCAACTGCAACAACCCTTTACAACATCTAACACAAGAACACAGCTTTTGGGAAGGTCTGTTGCCAGACCTCAGCGAACATCATTGTTCACTGTGCTCCAGTCACTCAGGAGACCTTGTGCTGGTACCCAGCACAGTACCACCACAGTGTGCAATGGAGAAGGCCCCAACACTAAGGATACATGAAACCAAGGAAATTCTAGAGTCCGTGCCACACCCCTGCCAACCCCATGAGAGCTGGTATTTGCGCCGGGAGACCAGAGGATTGGTCATTCTGGTGCAGCTCTACCCAACATTCCCCTCACCACTCTACTCAAGAGCTGAGAGCCATGCCAAGGTCACCACCTATCTGGCAGACTAGACCACAGCATGAGGCATCAGATAGCTTCTCCAGAGGGCTCTCCAGAGACAACAGTGACCAGTTCTACTCAGAAGTTGTTAGAGCCCAAACTACAGGTAAATAATCAAAGCCCAAATGGAGTGTGAAGGGCATAGTCCTGGAGTCTATTGGAGAGTTCAGTGGGAGAGTCTATGACACACACAAAGAACACAAAACAAGTGATCAGAGATCGAATCCTGAGAAACTTAGTGTTTTGTGGAAAGGGTAAGTGGGAGTTCTTCTGGCCTTGCTAGCCCTTGCAGCAGTCTGTTGATACCCGAATTTAAGGAGAGATTCTCAGCCTTTGGGAGCTCATGTGCAGGAGCACTTCTTGAGGGCATGGCACTGAGATGCCAGCTCATGTAGGTCTCTTTCCTTTCCTCCTGGGCCAGAGCTGCAGCGGCAAGTGGTGTACCATATACACATCCATTGTGGGACTTTTGTTTTGCTCAGGAAACTTCAACTCTTGCACCTTCATGTTACTGAATCCCTTGCAGGTATTCCAAAGCACCATCCTGAACTGTAGGGACCCCCAAAGGCAGCTAGATCCAGAAGAGAAGCAGGACCCACAGCGGTTGGGCCCTCGAAGATTGCCATTTCCAGAAGGGGAAGTACATTACATGAGGAAAGCACCCTATGGGGAAAAAACAAAACAAAACAAAATAGACTGCAGACTTCTCTGTGTCCCAGAACTCCCTGCCTGAGGACAATTTTTTTTCCAGCAGACATGCAGACGTAGTGCTGGAGTTAGTGGGGGAGGGAAGACAGTGGTCCTGCTTCAGCAATTGAAATTTCCTGGTGCCCAGGAAGGGCCTTGAAAAAGGGGACTTCTCCACTCTCTCACCCGACACTGGAGATGTTCACTTATCTCATAGGAGCTTGGTGTGAGTGCACCTGTTGATGTACTTTCTGCAACACTTTGGGATAACTGCACCCCCATGAGAAGTGCACCTTTTAGGCTCAGGCTTACACAAGGGGTGAATTCCATTTCTTTTCTACATCTGCATTCCTACGTATTGACAGAGGAGTGTGTCTGATCCTAAATCCAGAAGACCAGGGAAAGGGCATTTGGGAAGATAGATCACTTTCCTGTCAGCCTAGTTGTGGAGCCGATGTGTCTTTCTTCCTCCCCTAAGTGAAAATGTCAGTGTGTGGCACTGGAAGCTCCCACAACCAGTTCTATCAAGGCTGAGACTTTTGCCTTCCTTAGGAACATTTTATATGTCTACTTACTTAAATTGCATCCAGTTCTAATCTACATGTGCCTCCTAACAGCCTGGAGGCTAAATGGTTCATCAGGAGAAGAAAAATGCTGGAGAAAAAAGACCACATGACACCACTGGGGAATGAAATAAGACTTATGAGACCTCTGGCATTCTAGACCCATAAGAGACAGTGAGCCTACACATGTATTCAATAATTGCATCTGAGAAAGTCAACATGCAAAGGTTCTCAATAACCAAGGACTCATACAGAGTCTTTGCCACTGAAAATACCCAAAGCCAAAGCTAGATGTGCATAAACTATACATGTTAAAGACACATCCCCAAGGGAAATTTTTTTTTAAAAAGCAATCTAGCAAAAATAGATTTAACAATAATAGAATAAATAGTCTGCCCAAATGAGAAGAATCTGGAAAAAGAATCCTGGCAATAGGAAAAAACAGAATTTTACAACTTCTCCAAAAGACCATGCTAACTCTCTAGCAATGTATCTTAACATAATGAAATCTTGGAAATTTCAGATAAAAAATTAGAAATGTTTGTTATAAAAATGTTAAGCGAGATTCAAGAGAAGGTTGAAAACCAACACAAAAAAAGAAAAAAAATGTATTTAGGACATGAAAGAAAAAATTCCCAAAGAGATAGATACTTAAAAAATAATCTGAACTGCTCTAAATGGAGGACTCATTTAGGGAAGTACAAAACAAAGTGGAAAGTTTTAACAATAGACTGGACCAAATAAAAGACAGGGTTCAGAACTTGAAGACAAGTCTTTTGAATTAACCCATTCAGACAAAAATAAAGAAAAATAAAAGAATGAAAGTTTCCAAGAAATGTGGAATTATGTAAAACAACCAAACCTAACACTCATAGGTGTTCTGTGAAAGAAGAAAAAGCAACAAGTTTGGAAAACTTATGTGAGAGAATAATTGAGAGAATCTTTCCTAGTCTTGCCATGTATTTAAATATCCAAATGCAAGAAGTCTAAAGACCTACAGGAAGATGCATTGCAAAAAGACCATCCCCATGTCATAGAATCATTATGCTATTCAAAGTCAACGTGAAGGAAAGAATTCTAAGAGCAGTGAGACAAAAGAATCAAATAACTTATAAAGACAAACCTATAAGACTAACAGCAGACTTTTCGGCAGAAACCTTCCAAGCTATAAAAGATTGGGATCCTAACTTTACTTTCCTCAAACAGAATAATGGTCAACCATGAATTTTGATTCCCACAAAACTAAGTTTACTGAATAAGGGAGAAATACAGTCTTTCTCAGATGAACAAATACTGAAGGAATTTGTCACCACATAGACTAGCTTTACAGGAAATGCTCAAAGGAGTTCTAAACATTAAAACAAAATGTCTAAATGTAACAGTGAAAAACATTGAAAATTATTAAACTCAAAAGGTATAAAAATCACTAATACGGTGGAGGAAAAAAAGGAACCTGGAAACAATCAACATGATAACTGAAAGAGTTTCCCACATATCATTGTTAACTTTGAATATAAATGGTCTAAATGCCCCCACTTAAAATATGTAGATTGACAGAATGGATAAACACACACACACACACACACACACACACACACACACACACACACAATCCAAATATCTTTTGCCTTCAAGAGATCCATCTGACTCACAATAACTCCTATACACACAAAGTGAAGGAGTGGGAAAAAAAATTCCACACAAAGAAAACCAAAAAGGACAAGGAGTAGCTATTCTTATATCAGACAAAACAGACATTAAATCAACAAAGTGAAAAAGACCAAGAAAGTGATTTACATATATATGCACCTCACACCAGAGATTTAAGAAAAGAGATAGACAGCAATACAATAATAGCGAGGGATTTCAACACTCCCCTGACAGCAGGAGACTGATCATCAAGGCAGAAAGTCAACAAAGAAACACTGGACTTAAATTGGACTCTGAAGTAAATGAATCTAGCAGACGTCTACAGAACATTTTCCTCACAAATTACAGACTATACATTCTTCCCATCAACATAAGGAACATTTTTCAAGATAAACCATACGATAAGTCACAAAACTAGTCTCAATATATTTTTAAAAATCAATATCATATCACATAAAAAAAATCTTCTCAGACCATACAGGAATAAGACTAGAAATCAACTCTGAGAGGAACTCTTCAAATCAATCAAATATGTGAAAATTAAGCAATCTGCTCCTAAATGACCTATTTATAAATAATGAAATTAAAATGAAAAAAATTTTTTTTTCAAAATGAATGCCAACAATGACAAATCTTATCAAAATTTCTGGGATACAGCAAAAATAGTGCTCAAAAAAAAATGTATAACACTTAAGGTCTATGTAAAAAAGACAGGCTGGGCTTGGCGGCTCAGCCTATAATCCCACTACTTTGGGAGACTGACACGAGTGGATTACCTGAGCCCATGGGTTCGAGACCAGCCTGGGCAACTTTGCATGACCTTATCTCTACAATAAATCAAAAGCAATTACCTGGGCATGGTAGTGCACACCTGTAGTTCTGGATACTTGGAAAGCTGAGGAAGAAGGATCACCAGAGACCAGCAGGTTGATGCTTGGGTGGCCATGAGTGTGCCACTGCACTCCAGTCTGGGCGAAGAGTGAGAATCCAACTAACAAAAAGACAGAAAGATCATATATTGACTAATGTCACGCTTCAAGGAACTAGAAAAATAACAACAGATTCAACAAAAGCTAGCAGAAGAAAATAAATAATAAAGATCAGCACAGAATTGAATTAATTGAAATTTTAAAGGATACAAAAGATCAATAAAACAACAGTAGACTTTTTAAAAGATAAACAAAATTGATCAAGCACTGGCTAGATTAATTAATAAATAAGAAAAAAATTCAAATTAGCTCATTTGGAAATGAAAATGGAAACATTGCAATTGATACCACAAATATGAAAAAAAAGATTTCCTGAGATTACAATAAACACCTCCTTGCAAATAAACTACGCAATCTAGAGGAAATGGATAAATTTCTTGAAACATACAAGCTTCCAAGCTTGAATCAGGAAAAAAAATAGAAACCCAGAAAAGATAAATAATCTGTAGCAAAACTGAATCAGTAATTTAAAATCTCCCACCAAAAAAGCCCAGAACCAAATTCATGGCCAAGTTGTATCAGATTTTCAAAGAAAAACTGGTACCAAGTTACTGAAGCTATTCCATTAGATTGAGAAAGAGGAAGTCCTCCATAATTTATTCTATGAAGCCAGTATAACCCTGATACCAAAACCAGGAAAAGACACAACAAAAAAAGAACACCATAGACCAAGATCCCTGGTGAATATACATGCAAACATTTTCAACAAAATATTAACAAACAAAACTCAGCAATGCATCTAAAAGATAATTCACTATAGTTAAATGGGTTTCATCCCAGGAATGCAAGGATGGTTTAACATATACAAGTTCATAAACATAATCCACTACATATTAAAACCAAAAATCATATAATCATTTCATTAGAAAAAGTATTTGATAAAACGCAGCTTCTCTTCATGATAAAAAAAAACCCTCAAGAAAATAGGTGTGGAAGAAACATACCTCAAAATAATAAAAGCCATATATGACAAACCCACAGTCAACATCATGATGCATAAAGAAAAGTTGAAAGTATTCTTCCTCAGAACTGGAACAAGGCAAGGATGATGCCCTCTTTCACCACTTCCATTCAACATAGCACTGGAAGTTCTAGCCATGTCAATCAGGAAAGAAAAACAAATAAAGGGTATCCAAATTGGAAAGAAAGTCAAATTATTTCTGTTTGTCTATGATATGATCTTGTACCTAAAAAAAATTCCTAGACACTCCTCCAAAAGAACTTGAAATCCAAATTCACTGAAGTCTCAGATTACAAAATCAGCACACACAAGTCAGTAGCATCTGCTATATACCAAGAGCAAGTAAGCTGAGAATCAGATCAATCTCATTTACAATAGCTACCAAAATAATAAAATAACTAGGAATATATTTAACCAAGAAGGTGAAAGATCTATATGAGGAGAACTACCAAACTCTTATGAAAGAAATTTTGTGGAAGACAAATAGAAAAGCATCTCATGCTCATGGATTGGAAGAATCTACATTGTTAAAATGCCCATACTACCCAAAGCAACCTACAAATTGAACACAATCCCTCTCAAACTACCAATGTCATTTTTCACAGAACTAGAAAACAACAATTATAAATTTATATGAAAACAAATAGCCTGAATAGCTAAAATGATCCTAATCAGGAAGAACAGACCTGAAGGCTGCATATTGCCTGACTTCTATTTATATTACAAAGCTATGGTAAACAAAATAGAATGGCACTGGTAGTAGATGCATAAACCAATAGACTAGCATAAAGAATTCTGAAATAAGCCCAAACACTTTCTTTTTTCTTTTTCTTTTTGAGTTGGATCTCACTCTGTCAGATTGGAATGCAGTGGCCGCTCCCGGCCACCGCAGCCTTGACCTGCTGGGCTCCGGCGATCCTTCCGCCTCAGCCTTCCAAGTAGCTAGAACTACAGGTGCACGCTACCATGCCCGGCTAATTTTTGGATTTATTGTAACAATGAGGTCTCACCAATTTGCCCAGGTGGGTCTCGAACCCACGGGCTCAGGCAATCCACTCACCTTGGCCTCCCAAAGCACGGGATTACAAGCTGAGCCACCAAACCCAGCTAAATACTTTCAACAAACTCATCGTAGACAAAGTAGAAGAAAACATACACTGGAGAAAGAAAACGTTCAATACATGGTCTCAAGAAAATTGGAACTACATACAGAAGAATGAAATGGGATCCCTATCTCTCACCATGTACAAAAAATAATTCAAAATAAATTAAAGCTTTAAATGTAAGACATGAAATCATAAATTCTAGAAGAAAACTAGGAAAAACTATTTTGGACATCAGTCTAGGCAAAGGATTTTTGGCTAGGACTCCAAAAGCAAAGGCAACAAAACAAAAAAAATTAATAAGGGAGACTTAATTAAAGCAAAAACCTTCTGCACAGCCAAAGAAATAGTCAAGAGAGTAAATAGACAACCTATAGAATGGGGAAAAATGTCTTAAATTCTACATCTGACAAAGGACTATTCAGAATCTACAAGGAACTCAAACAAATCAATATGAAAAAATAACCCCATTAAAAAACAGCCACACATGCACTCCTGTCATTCCAGTTACTTGGAAGTCTGAAGCAGAAGAATCAACTGAACTCAGCAGGTTGAGTGAGCGTGCCACTGACTCTAGTCTGGGTGACAGAGTGAGGCTCCAACTGAAAAAACCAAAAAGCCATACATGAACTGACAACTCTGTAAAGAAAATATTCAAAGAACTAACAAAAATTTGAAAAAAATGCTCAGCATTATTAGTCATCAGGGAAATGTAATTAAAGTCATAATGAATATTGTCTCCAAGAGACTCATCTCACCAGAAAGAACACTCCCAGGCTCAAAGTAAGAGGATAGGAAGCAAAATTTCAGGTGAACTGAACACAAAACAAATAGGAATTTCAATCTTAATTTCAGACATACCCTTAAAATACCCTTTAAGCTATCAAAAATTTAAGAAGATACAGAAGGTCACTACATAATGATAAAAGGTTCAATCCATCAACAAGAAATATCCATCCTAAACATATATGCACCCAATAAGAGGACCTAATTTCATAAAGCAGCTTCTAGGCAAGCTAAAAAAGATAGTGACCCTAACACTATCATAGCCGGGGACTTTAATATCCCACTCACAACCCTAGACAGATCATCTGGACAAAAAATCAGCAAGGAGATCTGGAACCTCAATGTGACTCTTGACCAAATGAACTTAATTGATACCTATAGAACACTCCATTGAATGACCACAGAATATATATTCTATTCATCACCACACATCACTGCATGGAATGTACTCTAAGAATGACCACGTCCTTGACCATAAATCAAGCATAAACAAATTTCATAAGATTGAAATTTTGCCATGCACCTTCTCAGACTACAGTGGAATAAAAATAAATATCAGCACCAACAAAGTTCTCCCAAAACTCACAAAGACGTGGACACTGAACGGAATGATGCTAAGCAACTCCTGGGTCAACATGGAAATCAAAGCAGAGATTAAAAGATACTTGGAAACAAATGAAAATGAAAAAAACATGTTACCAAAATCTCTGGGATGCCATGAAAGCAGTAGTAAGAGGGGAATTCATATCTCTACAAACACACATGAAAAAAATGGAAAGAACACAAGTTAATAGCCTAATAAGCCACCTAAGGAAGCTGAAAAAGCAAGACCATCAAAGCCCTAACTTTAGCAGAAGAATCCAGATCACCAAAATAAAAACCCAAATTTGGGACAGGAGACAAAAAGATAAAACAAAAAAATAAATTAAACAAAAACTTTGTTCTTTGAAAGGATAACCAAGATTGATGGGCCCTAACTAGACTGATCAAGAAAAAGAGAGAATAAGCCCAAATAAACACAATCGGAAGCACAAAAGATGAAGTCACATCTGACCCTGAAGAAATACAAAAGATCATTAGAGACTACTATGTACACTTGTATGGAAACAAACTTGAAAATCTGAAGGAAATGGAGGACTTTCTGACATCACACAACCTCCCTAAGTTGAAACAAGAAGAAATTGAGACCCTAAATAGACCAATAACAATCCAGGAAATTGAGTATGCCATAAAAAAACTACCTACAAAAAAAAAAAAAAGCCTGGACCGGATGGCTTTCCAGCAGAATTCTACAAAACATATAAGGAGGAACTGATACCAATTCTATTGAAAGTATTCCAGGCAATTGAGAAAGATGGAACTCTCCCCAAATCATTTTACGAAGCTAACATCACAGTGATACACAAACTAGGTAAAGATCCAATAAAGAAAGAGAACTACAGGCCAATATCCTTGATGAATATAGATGCTAAAATTCTCAACAAGATCCTAGCAAACTGGATCCAACAACACATCTCAAAAATCATCTGCCATGACCAAGTAGACTTCATCCCTGTGATGCAAGGCTGCTTCAACACTCGCAAGACCATAAACATAATTAAATACATCAACAGATGGAGAAACAAAAACCACATGATTATATCATTAGATGCAGAAAAATATTTTGATAGAATCTAGCACCCCTTCCTGATAAAAACCCTTGAACATCTAGGCATAGATGGAACATACCTCAAAATAGTAAGAGCCATCTACGATAAACCCACAGCCAGCATACTGCTAAACAGACAGAAATTGGAACCATTTCCTCTGAAAACTGGAACAAAGGGATCCCCACTCTCACTTTTCCTGTTCAATATAGCTTTGGAAGTCCTACCTAGAGCAATCAGAGAAGAGGTGATCAGGGGTATCCTAATAGGAAAAGAGGAAGTCAAGTTATCTCTCTTTGCAGACAACATGACTCTATACCTTGAAAACCCAACAGAATCTGTCAAAAACCTCCTTACACTGAGAAAGAACTTTGGCAAAGTCTCAGGGTATAAAATAAATGTGCAAAAGACAATCACATTTCTATACAGAAATAATAAACAAACAGAAATCCAAATAAAAAGCAAAACTCCATTCACAGTAGCCACAAGAAAAATGAAATACCTTGACATCTTCCTAACCAGAGATATGAAAGACCTTTACAATGAAAACTACAAAACACTGCTCAAGGAAATCAAAGATGACACAAACAAGTGAAAAAATATTCCATGCTCATGAATTGGAAGAATCAACATTGTTGAGATGTCCATTTCACCTAAAGCAATCTACAGATGTAATGCAATACCCATCAAATGACCAGCAACATTCTTCTCAGACATGGAAACAATACATGAATTCATATGGAAACAAAAATGACCAAGAATAACCAAAACAATCCTCAGCAAAACAAACAAACAATCAAACAAAAAAACAAAGCAGGAGGTATCATACTCCCAAGTTTAAACTTTATTATAAAGCTACGGTAATCAAAACAACTTGGTACTGGTAAAAGAACAGGCAAGTAGACCAACAGAATAGAATTGAGATTTCAGAAGCAAAACCTCAATTTCTCAACCAACTCATCTTCGACAAAGCCCCCGCCACCTACCACCAGGGAGACGAGAACCTATTCATTAAATGGTGCTGGGCAAACTGACTGATCACATGCAGAAAATTGAAACAGGATCCCTACCTATCCCCATACCCCAAAATTAACTCTAAATGGATCAGAAACATAAACTTAAAACCTCAAACTATAAGAACCTTAGAAGATGCTGGGGACACTCTTATGGAAGTTGGAACTGGCAAGCAATTCCTGAGCAAAACCCGAAATGCCAAGGCCATAAGAGATAAGCTTGACAAATGGGACCTCATCAAACTGACAAGCTTCTACAAAGCCAAAGAAACCATCAAGAGAGTGGGGAGACAGCCCACAGACTGGGAAAAAATATTTGCCAACTCCATGTCTGACAAAGGCCTAACATCTAGGATCTACGAGGAACTCAAATGTGCTGAAAAGAAAAAAACAGACAGTCCCATTACAAAGTGGGCTAAAGATATGAATAGACACTTCTCAAAAGACATACGAGCAGCCAACAGACATATGGAAAAATGTTCAGCCTCACTAGTCATCAAGGGGATTCAAATTAAAACTACACTGAGATACCACCTAACACCAGTCACAATGGCCATCATCAATAACTCAAAAATAACAGATGCTGGAGAGGATGTGGCGAAAGGGAGCACTTCCACACTGTTGGTGGGAGTGTAAACTAGTACAGCCTCTGTGGAAATCAGTGTGGTGATTCCTAAAAGTTCTAAAAATTGACCTTCCGTATGACCCCGCAATCCCCCTACTGGGAATATACCCAGAAGAACTCAAATCACTATAAAAAAGATACCTGCACACGTATGTTTCTCGCAGCATTGTTCACAATAGCAAGAACATGGAACCAACCGTGCTGCCCATGAAAAGATGACTGGATAAAAAATGTGGCACATAGACACGATGGAATATTACGCGGCCATAAAGAAGAACAAAATCACGAACTTCGCAGCAACCTGGATGGAGTTACAGTCTGTAATACTGAGTGAGCTTTCATAGAAACAGAGAACTGAGCATCATATGTTCTCACTCATAAGTGGACGGTGAACAACTACCGTAATACCAGAAGAAAAGGATTGACAGTGGCGGGAAACTGTGAGGGGAAGTGGGGGGTGGGGATGTGGGAGTGACAGTAGTCAAAATCTGCCTGGAGGGGGGGACACACCTCCCCAACACGGTCCCTGCACGATGAATATTTGTGTACCCAGCCCTGAATCGTACCCCACAATTTCAAAATAAGAAAATTAAGAAGTTAAAAAAAGAAAGCTAATAAATAAATGAATGAATGAATAAATGAATGGATAAAATCACAATGAGATACCACCTCACACCAGTCAGAATGGTCATTTTTAAAAAATAAAAAAAGCAATAGGTGTTGGCACAGATGCAGTGAAAAGAGAATGCTTATGCACTGTTGATGGCCATGGGAGTGTAGATTAATACAGCCTCTATGAAAAACAGTAAGGAGGTTTCTCAAAGAACTAAAAGTAGATTTACCATTCCACCCAGCAATCTCACTCCTTGATATCTACCCAAATAAAAGAGCCTCCACCTGCGGGGCTCAGTGATCCTTCTGCCTCAACCTTTTGAGTAGCCGGAATTACAGGCATGCGCTACCACGCCCGGCTGATTTTTTTGTAGAGATGAGGTCTTACTGCCCAGGCGGGTCTCGAAACCGTGGGCTCAGGCAATCCACTCACCTCAGCCTCCCAAAGGTGCGGGATTACAGGCTGAGCCACCGAGCCCAGCTTATTTTTTATTTTAGGATGATACAGTGTACACTGGAATCTCAGAGAAAAAAAGGAGAAGGAAGAAAAATTGCCTACTGGGTACAGTGTACACTAGTGTGGAGGATGGTTACTCTTGAAGCCCACACTTCCGTGCCACTATACAGCATAGTCATGTGACCAAAAACCACTTGTACCTCTAAAGTTATGGAAATTAAAGCATACACACACACACAGATACACACACACACACACAATAACACTTGAATCACCCAAATCAATTCCCCGAAACACATTTAGTGAGAGAAATACGTCCATGGAGAACCGTGGATAATTTTGTAAGTGATATCCAAAGAATGGTGAAACTGTTATCAAGCCTTCAGAATTTGAAGACAATTGAAGAGTTTTTCTTAAAATGAGAATGACATTCTAAACTTGTTTTATTCTTTGAAACTTCGCTTTAAAAAAGAATATTGCATTTGTAGCATCCAACACAAAAGCAGTATCTATCAAGCGTACCTCATGGGGATATTAACCATCCTTAGAAAACTGTTTGGAACAAATGATGACTCACTTTGTGTAGCTCTTGGACATGTCTGAATAGATGCCAGACCAGCTACTATTATCGCTAACTAATAGAGGCCAAGTTATTCCCACCTTCACAGCATCAGATCTCTTAAGCAACGTGTGTCCTGTCACGGTCAGATGCAGACAGAGCAGGATGAGCATCATCCATTCTCTCTGCCACGTTCATTCATCACTGCCTTGGGGAATTCCACAGAGCCTACGGGGAGCTGTATGCCATGCAGAAAATGAGCCCAGAGTGAGAACTCAGGGGATACGTGTGCTTGCCCCAACTATGTTGTAAAAATAATAGAATTTTAGAATGTTAGCCTCAGAGGGACTTCATAGATCATCTTGCCCACTGCCATTATTTCAGAGATGAGATTTCGAGTGAAGAAGTGACTTGACCAACACCATTTTTAAGCCATCAATTATTTATTGAGACATAGATGGAAGGAAGTGAGAAGAATGTTCGAGCACAAATCCTGGACTCGGAAACTCGGACACTCCACGGAGCAATGTGAGTGTGCAGAACAAAAGGGAGATGTTTTTCCACTGCTGCTTTGCTTTTGGTCATGTCTTCTATCGCTTTATCTTCCAGCCCTCCATTTTATTAATTCCAATTTCAGAAAAAAACTTATCATCTTCTTTTTAGAAGATTATGGGAAGCATTAAATCTAAATGTAGATGTCACTCTGTCCTATGAAATGTGATACGAATACAAGAAGTAACTGAGATTTGTTTACACACTGTTTGACACTCTTGTTTTCTCTCCTCAGCCATTGTACCAACATTGGATGTACGTGTGCATGCGTGTACGTGTGTGTGTGTGTGTGTGTGTGTGTGTGTGTGTGTGTGTGTGTGTGTTGAAGTTGAATAAAGTAGAAGCACACAGGGCAGGCAACAATACAGGAAGCACCAGGCAGAGATAATAGTAATTTGGAAAACAACCTAACAAAGGCAACAATGGATAAGCTGGAGATGGAAGACAAACTTCTTTTCTCATAGACTGAACAAAGCCAATTCTGGCCAAGTCACTCTTCTACAAATTAAAAAAAAAAAAGTACGTGAATCTGGATGTTCCTGGCTACCTCTTCTACCCAACCCAACTCCATTAAACACCTTCATGTATGATCCAGAAACAGCTCACAAGCCTCCTTGTTAATGTCATGGTGGAATATTGAACCCTGAGCCTGCGGGTTCGAGACATGCCTGGGCAACTTGGCAAGACCTCATCTCTACAATAAATAAAAAAATTAGCCGAGTGTGTGGTGGCACGTACCTGTAGTTCCGATTACTTGGAAAGCTGAGGGGGAAGGATTACCAGAGCCCAGCCGGTCGATGCTAGGGTGGTCGTGAATGTGCCACTACACTCCAGCCTGGGCAATGGAGTGAGACTTCAACTCAAAAAAAATAAATAAATAAAATAGAATAAATAAAAATATATTTTTTATCCTCAAACCTTGATAAATTCTAAAATGTTTTTGTCACCCCTACTCATTTCCTTCTAACTTTCTCACATCTCTATTTACATAGCAATTTCAATTCATTTTCTGAGATGTGATTATTAGTGTACCTAAGCAGATACATATCACAGTCCTTCTAAAAAAAGAAGAGTAAGTGTAATATACTGAGAGAGTATGTATGCATCCTCAAATGAATACCAGTGTTGTCTGTTGAGGTAAAGTTCACCCATGCCTTGTCTGTTCTCTCTGAATAGTGTTTAAGGCTCTTTTAAATCAGTAAGCAATCACAATCCACGTAATATGAACCTGAGAACAGAAGCTACTGGAAAACACCATGGTTCAAAGACTGACAAATGCGACATTCATCATGAGTTCAGACATTATTAGAACAGATACCATGTATACAGGGCAAAGTGATTAGCAGTAAAAGAAAGTCTCTGCTTATAAAGTTCTCCATCCTTTGATAGAGATGAATAAATGATGTCCACGCAGTCCGTAACTTCACAACAGAGGCAAGTACTAGTTCCTGTAGGGAAGGGCACATAACGCCATCTCATAGGTCAGTCCCCCATGAAGCAGACTCTGAGCTGCATATCTGCAAGCAAGACGTTAATGGGAAATCCCCTTGGGGCCAACACCCACAGGGAAGTAGAGGGTGTGAGAGGTTGAATTCTGGAACAATCAGAACTCCGCCCTCACAAGATGCCTTGTGCTGTGGGAATCTCTGCAGCCAGGGGAGCCCTCCAGAATTGTCATACCCTTCTGGCAAGGAGGCCAGTCTTTCATACCATCACTGCGCAACATACCGGGCATTGGACGAGAGGGCCCCGTCAGAAAGGGTGTGACTCTGAGAAATATGGGGGTGGTTTTCTTGGACTGAAGTCAAATGGCATAGAGGAAGTCAACGAAAAGCCGCCAGCCACCAACGACTGGCAGCTGAAGCAATGGGTATCGTGGTCCTGAAAGGGGGTCAGGGATACACAGCACAGGCCCCCTGCACCTTGTGTCTGCCAGTTACCTCCATACAGGTTCTTACCCTGCACCATCTGACCCAAACCAGTGGTGAGAATTACAGGAGCCACCGTAGGTCCCTTCAGCAAACACAAGCCGCATGGGAGAGAATAGCTGTTTCCACAGAATCACCTCTATTCTTCAAGGGTTAATGTGAAGATTAAATTCAGAAGCAAGTCAACACTGGAAAGACTTTTCCCCAGACAACCACATGCGTTTATCTTCCAAAATTACCATCTTCCTTGACTTCCTTCCTGTCTCCCCTCCCCGACTCAGATTATTTCCATTGCAGGGTACCATGATTTGCACGCAATGATGGAGATTTGGGGTGAGAAAAGTCTTTCCCCTCTTTATGTATGTATTCACCTGTGCACCATAATGGTCAGGAAACTGATCCTGATAGTGTTCATCATACTATTTTGGGGGGTTAAAATTTTCTCAACTCAACAGTCTTATTTCCTTGGTTTTTAGAAAAAGCTTTTTCATCAGTTTTCTTTCAGGAAAAAGAAAGGAAGAAAAGGTACTTTGAAGTAACTGAAAACATTGTCTTTATGTAGAAGCTAGTGTTTTAAGGTTAAAGGCTTCTGAAAGGCTGTCTTTTTTATTTGGAAAGTTCAAGATCTTAAAACTTTACAAAAGGATGAGCAGTCACTTAGGTATGTGCTCAGGTGGAGTCTAATAGCTGCAGCTGAATGCTGGCATAGATCCTGTCTTCATATGACTCTCTTCACTCTCACTCGACCTCACCACAACCCCAGCATGAATCCTTTTCTTTTTCTTACCCACCTGAAGAGACTGGAGTGGGGGAAGGAGAAGGGAGCTTGGGGATTTGTGACAAAGCCAACCCAAATTGTAAAATAATAAGAAAAATAAAAGAGGACCAAGATAAACCATTATAATGAATTATGAACAGAGTAGCCGAGGAAATTAACTTTTTTGCCCCTGACGTTTAGAAGGAGAACGGAAGAGGGCAGGGAAGAGAAGAAAGAACAAGCCTTAGAATAACAACACACAAGAACTCACTGCATTTATTCAGATTTGGTACTATTCACAGTGTCAAGCAAACACAGAAAGTAATCATTCTTAGGGAGGCAACAGGGGAGAAGCAACTTCAGAGGAAAAACCCATAAACATAAAATAAGTTATTAAAAGCAATTTACTGCGTGGGGTCTTTACTTACTTTTATGCAATTTTCTTAATTTTCACTGTTGGAATTGTCACTTTGGGGTTGCTTTTGCATTTTAAAATCATCTTAGTGAACTGAAATAATTTTGCTTCCACAAGAATCGCCTTATTTATCGTTCTTTGAAGCCCAAGGAGAGATCAATTCCTTAAGGGCCTACCACAGTTAGCAATTACTGTGGAAGAAAAATGTAAGTGAGAAGGAAAACAAAAAACCTTAGGGTCTGTGATGACGAGTTTCTAGTGTGTCAACTTAGCTAAGCTTGAACTATGTTTCCCAGGTTTCCCTTCCCTGCATACACATTTTGTTTAAGAGGAGGAAGATGGAAGTGAAGCCTGGTTCTTTCAGGGCTCTGCTGGCTGGTGCCCAGCAGCTGGCACTGTAACAGCTCACCCCTAATATTGTGCGTCTCCTGGCTCTCTCTGCAGGGCAGCGACCATACTCAACTCCATCAGCCCACACTGGATTTCTCCTTCCAGCTTCCTGATTCTGGCCAGATAACTGCTCAGCCCATCCATGCTGATCAATGTTGGAGGCTTGGAGGAGTAAGTAACTCGTGTTCCAGGTGGTCCTCATGTTCCAGGTGGTCCTAATGGCTCACTGTTCTCAGGTTCCAGTTTATCTTTGCTTTTTTACTTTGCATCCATCTTTTCTTCCCCATGTGCCTGCTCTGTGAACATAAGGCTTCTGTACCAATAGCAGAAACAAAATCTTCACACACAATGTGGCACCAACTTGAGCAATCACTTGAGGTAACGTTCCTAAGATCTTTTCTCTCTCCCTCCCTCTTTCCTTTCATTCCATCTTCTGTCTACTAGAAGTTCTGATTCATTCTATCTTCTGACTACTAGAAGATCTGATGGTTTTATTGAACCCTAACTGATAAAGAATTTTGAATTGGTAATCATTCTAGAAGAAAATTAATGACAAGAAGTTCTGGAGAAGATGGATAGATGTGGATAGACAAGATGAATACAAAGTGTGCATATATTTGCTTCCCCTGTGAATGCTTACCAAAAAAACAAGGAGTTTCAAAATTAAGTGCATAAGGCGACTCACCCTGCAAACATCCACCAACCCATTTGCCTGCTTACCTCATTCTTCCCATGAACTCACAAAAAAAATGACCCTGGTGATAGGGCTGGAGGTTACACATGAACTCTGCAGCATGGTATGTCACTCACCACAGCCAGTCTGGCTGCATTTCACAGCTGAGTGTCCAACACTGCAATAAAAAATACCAACACCAACACCAAGTACATGTTTGAACAGCAGTGTCTGAGTAAATCAACCAGACACCTGGTAGTGAGTTGATTATGTGGGATTATTTTTTGTAATGAAAAGGGTGCGCCTTGTTCTCATTGGCATAGACACTGGTATGGATGTGCCCTCCCTGCCTGCATGCTCTGCCAAAAGCAGTATCTCTGAACTTACGGAATACCTCATTTACTGATGTGGTATTTGACACAGCATTGCTTCTGATTCATGCATTCATTTTAAAGCCAACATAGTATGACTGTGTGTCATTGGTTTTACCGTTTTCCATCACTTTGAAGCAGTTGATCTTGTGTAATGGTGGTATGGCTTTTGAACTCCATAACAGTGCTCGCTGGTGTGGCAATGCCTAGAAGGCTGAGAAATGCCATCCTGTGTATGTCACATGTTCCAAATCATTGACCAGTATGTGGTGCTATTTCTACCATAGGCAAGATGGCTATGGAAGTGACGCCTCTTGCTATGACCCAGTGCTAAGTTAGCAAAATGCCAGCTTCCCCTCCATGCAACCTTTGTATCTGCTGGACTGGAAGGTAGCTCCCAAGTGAATAATGCTTTTACCAGAAGACACAACGATGGTTCAATTAAATAATTAAACTAGAAGTTGAGACTGTCCTCTGGAAACTTTGGGTTTTTCATAATAGTAATTAATAGGCGAAGAAGAGGGTTATATGACCGGAATAATTGAACTTAATTATCAAGGTGAACGTGGATTGCTGCCTCGTGATGAGGGTATACAGAACTCTGAAACACAGGTGGTTTCCTTGGGGTGTCTTTTAGAACCGCCATGACCTCTGATTCAAGTTAATGGAAATAGAACAACCACGTACAACCAACAAGGTTGCTGTTGGTGTAGACCCTTCAGAAGCAAATGTTTGGGTCACTCCACCAGGCAAGGGACCATAGCCAAAAATGGTACTTGCTTTAGGCAAAGAGAATAAAGAGTGAGAGGTAGAAGGAGATGGTAAAACATACAAGCGATGACTGTGGGACCAATTTTAGAAACATGAGGAGTTTCTGTTACTCTTGGTCAGGCTTTTTGTTCTTGGATGGGCGTGCTCTTGCATATGTGATAAGCTGGCAGTTTGGCTGAGACATGAGACTGTGTTCCATGTGGTGATTCATACTCTAGCAGATGAGTTCACCTTGTTCTCCTGGAGGTAGCAAGATTCCAACTTAAATAAGACAGATACTGGGAAAGCGTAGGGCTACATTATCATTTCAGTCAGCTCAAATTCAGAGCAGGTAACGGACTGCCCACTTTCAAGACAGATGGTGTAGATACAGGAGGCCCTTCATTGTGGCTATTGATGCAATTAGTTTACCATCAAACGCTTATACGTAAGGGGGAGCACCAGAATGCTGAAAAGCGCATAGTCCTAGCAGAAATTTGGAGTTTTTTAAAGCCGTAATTTCTGAACACCACTCTTC
The DNA here is from genome assembly GCF_000164805.1 of Carlito syrichta. NCBI lineage: Eukaryota > Metazoa > Chordata > Mammalia > Primates > Tarsiidae > Carlito > Carlito syrichta. The sequence goes on along the minus strand of NW_007246387.1, from coordinate 907,603 downwards.
ACCTACTTATAACTTGTGACTTTTTCTCACATCGCTATTAAAAAGTCAGTGAAAGTTTTTCAGTGTCACCTTTGCTTTTCAAATTTTCATGCACCTTGTATCTGATGGTATCTGATACTTGGCTGCATTTTCTGATTATCTCCGATAGCGACAAGAGGAAGTTTTGGAATACCACATGAACTGCATCAGTTTCCTTAAAGACTTCTCCCAAATACACAGATTATCTAATACATTTAGTACAGATTCCATGCAAATTAGCTTCATCTGCGAAAATGGCAGTTTCATATACTTCAACCCACAGTTACTAAAAGTTTTTGGTTTTTCCCCTTTCAGCACAGTGTCCTGAAGTTTACTGGCATTGACTACCGTCCAAGACCTCTCATCTTTATATACTCCTTTCAGATCCCCTCATGCCTGGCTTACTTAGTGGGCCAGTTCAGACATTCAGAGATTAAAACATTTATATTAACTGCAGGATCAGAAGTAGACAGGAGAAACCGGTAAGCAAATAAAGCCCTGAAGTCTCATTCTTACTCCTGTGAAAATGTCAATGTCCCCTGAGGTATACATCCATTTTACCATTTTATTGGTATTTGAACGGTGCTGGGACAATGAAAGTCTGATATTTAAAGTAGTTTAACATGAAAATCTTCCTGTTGAGTAGTTTCTCTGTTTTGGTTTAGCATCGTATGAGTTTGTGTATTAATTTTTAAAATAGTGCTATACTTATCATTTGTCTAGCCTCCAGGAAGTGGAATCTGTGGATGGAGATATGTATGGAGGTAAATTACAGGAATGAGGTGGGTATAATATGAAAAAAAATTTTTTTTAAATTTTGCCTCTTGCTTTCTTTCTTTTTAAATATCTCTATACTTTTTTAGTTAAGAGAGACTGGGATATGAGATGCTATACTTTTGTTGTTGCATAGAAACCAGTAGTATATATTTACAGTTCATCCTTATAAAAATAGTCACAGAATCATTATGTGTGCAAGCTATAAAGAAATCTTAATGGTCCATCAGCTGGCTACCCAAGTTTGCTGGAATTTTCTTCCAGTATCTTTTCCAAGGGGTCCAATCATTGGGCTGATACTTGATTCCTCCCAGAGTGCTCCCAGAAAGCGAAGCAGTCCATTCTATTTGGGGCTAGTCTGGCAATTCATAGTTTTCAAATAAATCTGCTCCTCTGAATTTCATCTGTTGATCCTATTATTTCCATTAGAAGGCTATTCAGGAAAAAAAATTCAATTTTGCTTGGCGTAGTACAGAGTTTTAAAAAATGGTGGCTTTTTTATAAGTACCATCAATTGGAAAGCACTATATGGAAATATGTGCTGCTGTCATTGTTTTATATTTTAAAAGCCTGGTATTTGAAATCAGCTATTAGGTCAAAGGCTTCAATAGTTTATTTTAAAATGACCTAAGTTTCTCTCTATAATTAAACTCTTAAACCAGCAAAAAGTATCCGAATGTCAGTCATTCATACTTAGTGGAAAGTGGTATTTTTGCAAGCATCTTCTGAAAGTGTATGCTATGCTTTACTTTTTAAAAAATAAATCAAGAAAATGAGGTGAAACATTAAAATTACCATCTCCCAGAATGAGAGCTACTGATATTCTGATGTATCCCAGAAAAAATATAACTTATGATATAATAAAACATATATAATACCCCTTTATTCTTACCTCATCTGCATAGTTTCTTGATTAGCATAGTATCTGGTACTATCAGAACTATGGGTTGCCCAGAGCCGGGCCCCCAGAGCTGGGCCGCTAGAGCTGGGTCACCATAGACCACCAGCCCCGGTTGCAGGAGTGACCACCCACCCCCCCTGCAACCCGAAGGCTGGCCAGGGCTCCATCCCCCCTGCCCCCTACCCCTACTGCGTCACAGGACACCCATCCATCACCCTAGGGCCCGCAACACCCACAGTCGGACGGCCACCTGGTACCCCACCAGTTTGACCGTGGCGGTCGGAGGCTGTCCAGTGGGCAGAGTCCGGATGCCGAGGACTGCTTCACCTTCCTGGGCATCTTCATGGCCATCATCTCGTGGCCCTTCAGGTTCACCTGCTGTCTCGCCTTGAGGACGTGACGACGCCCCAGCTGTGGGGCAACCTTTGCCTAAAGGGGACCACACGCCTGGCTTTCCTAATGTCAACGTCATGTACCACAGTTTTATTTGATTCAACTTCTGGACTGTTTTGGAAAGCCAGGTGGGGAGCGTGCGCGCGCGCGCGAGCACACACACACACACACACACACACACACACACACACACACCACCATCAATGACAACTCAATAAAGCACTGCTTTTATTTGTTTGTAGTCTTCAATTTGAGAGAGGTAAGAAATAATGTTTTCAGGGATTCATACCACTGTTAAAAAAATTTTTTAAAAATCAAAAGGTGAATGAAACTTTCACAAGTACATCAATACATTCAGTTAAAAATGCACTTAAACTTTGTGTATTTTATATGATTCATCTTACAAAGATATGATTTACATACAACTATTTATGACTTTTTATTACTAGGAGTAGGTCTATCTGCAACTAAATAATTCTTTAAACTCTTCATTATTTGTTGTAAGTAGCGTATTTACCTAGCGACCCATAGTTCTGTACCAGATACTATGCTAATCAAGAAACTATTCAGTTGAGGTAAGAATAAATTGATAATATATATGTTTTATTTTATCATAAGTTATACTTTTTTCTGGGATACATCTGAATATCAGTAGCTCTCATTCTGGGAGATGGCGATTTTAACGTTTCGCCTCATTTTCTTGATTTGTCCTCATGAGCACACTCTAATGTTGTGAGTCCCATATTACAGATTCCAAAACTGAGTGGCTGAGGTGCAAAAAAGACTGAGCCATCAGCACGAAGCCACAGAGCCGGTGGTTGGCCAGCGACTTCTTTTTGAACTTGTGCCACTCTGCCTTCTGTCTTACTAGAAGCCAAAATCCTCTAGGTGACTTTGATCTCTGTCATTCTGACAGAGTTCTTGCATTGTTGGTATGCTCTTCGTTTTCTTGAAGCCCTAGATAAAGTCCTGCATTAACTTAGCTGACTCACGCGTGAAACTCCGTGTTTCCACTTGGTCTTTGGAACTAAACCTCACTCTTTGTGAGGGCCCGGCTGCCTAGAGCCCTGGCCCTTGGCCTAACTGTGAAGTGGGCTGGTCCCTTTGTGGAATGTTTGGAGGTACCAAATGCTTCTGGCTGCTCGTGTCCTCACACCCTATGTCACCCCACAGCCTGCCCTGCATCTTAAATTTATTTCTTTCTTCACCATCCTCTCGAGGAAAATACTTTGTGCGAATTAAGTTCTTCTGATGATTCGCTGTGGTTTTTATTAGCTCCTGTTCAATCTACTGCACTAATTCCTCTTCTCATGAGGACTTCCAGAAGTGATTTTTTTAAAGTCACTTAAAGTAATCCAATCAGGTCACTTCCTGCCAAGAAAAAGACCTTTCCCCTTTTCCCACTCTAGAATTGGCTGTCTGTAACTTACTAGATGGAATACAGATTTTTTTTTTATCTGCACCACAAACTTTTAAAAAATATTCTGGTTCTCATTTGCCATCCCAAAATCATCTTTATAAAAATTTTCCAATGTACCCTATACACTGTCCACACTAACTGTGTCAAATCTTCTATATCTGTTATTGTTTTAATTTCTTACAGCTGTTGTAACAAAGCCCTATCAAATTTGGTGACTTAAAATGACAGAAATGTAGTTTTGGGGTTCTGCAGCCCAGAAGTCTAAAATCAGTATTACTGGGCTGAAATCAGAGTGGTAGGAGGGCCATACTCTCTCTGGATATAGAAATCTGTTCTTGGCCTCTTAAAACTTCCGGTGGCTGCCAGCATTCCTTGACTTGTTGCATTGTCACTCTTATGTCTGCTTCAGTAGTCACATTGTCTTTTCTTCTGTCTGTATCAAATCTCCCTCTACTTCTCTCTTCTAAGGACACTTGTGGTTCCATTTAGGACCCACCTGCATAATGTAGAATGATCTCCCCATCTTAAATTCCTTAATTTTATTACATCTGCAAAGTCCTTGCCATATTAAATAACACAGGTTCTGAGGATTCAAATATGGACATAACTCTTGGGGGAATATTATCTATAGATAAGAATTAGCCACTTAAAATAATATATTTTATCTCAGTGTCTGTGGGCCAGGAATCTTGGTGCAACTTCAGTGGGTTCTGTAGCTTAGAGTGTCTCACAAGGCCACGGTCTTTATTGCAAAGCTTAATTTGGAAGGACTCAAGCCCTGGTTCACTCCAGTGGTTGTTTCAGTGTTCAGTTCCTCATGGGTTGTTGGACTGAGGCCTGAGGTTTTCACGAGTTACTTAAAGGAAACCTCTCTCAGTTCATCGTATACAGACTTATTCACTGAATACCTCAGGCCATGGCAGCTTGCCTTATCAGCAAGTAAGGGGACAAGAGAGAGAGGCAACAAGACGGAAGTCACAATCATCACTTTTACATGCTCTATTCGTGAGAAGAAGGTCACTGTATCCACGTCATACTCAAGGAGAGGAAATTATATAGGAGCATAAATACAGGAAAGCATGTCCCAAGCAATCTGCTGAAGCTCCCAAGCACGCCGTGCTCCTTCACGACTGCGCCCTTAAGCATCAGTTTGCTCATCTTAGTTCAAAGTTGTCTTCTTGGAGAGCTCTTCTATAGGCTTCTACTGTGACCTCAGATGCTGTCTCTGCAGTTGAGTCTTTGTCCAAACAATATTTGAAATTTCACCATATCTTTTATACCCTCGTGTCACCTCTAAATGACGCATTTGACTCTCCCATTAGGCTGGGGGGGGTCTTTGAGGTCAGGGACTTTGTCGTCTTCCTTCTGCGTTTTGAGTGGCTCTTAGTGTTCTGCATACCACAGACACTCCATAAATACTGTTTTGAATATTAGCTATTTTCTAATTGCATCAGTTGGCGCTAATTTGATTGATAATGTGAGCATTTAACTTCATGTATTCATAGCTTGCCTTGAAGGATTTGACCTATCTATTGTGATCTAGTTGTGTTTTTTTTTTTTTAACTTAATTGTACAAATAAACCCCCTGGAGATTCTGCTAAAATGCAAATTCTTATTCTCTAAATCTAAGATGGTGCTCAAGCTTCAGAATTTCTAGCATGTTCTAAGCTGATGCCCATACTGTCTATCCAAGGACTGCATTGCAAAGAGTAAAACATAGAGAGAGAATGTCAAAGAAGGTAGAGAAGGAGATATTTGAGTTAGGGGCTTTTCCAGTAGTAAGATCTATATAAAAGTAGGATGAATGTGTGTGTGTGTGTGTGTGTGTGTGTGTGTGTGTGTGTGTGTGTGTGTGTGTGTGTGTGTGTGTGTGTGTGTGTGTGTGAGAGAGAGAGAGGTGTGAACTAATTAGTGAGTTAATTATCCCTGAGCTAAGTCAGATATAGGTAGGAGGTCTAATTTTTGGGAACCATATGGGAGGGAGGAACTCAGGTAACACTTAGAATAAGTTGAGCTTTTCTAAACATGATCTGTGGGGTGCTGTGGTTCTGTTGAGGTCCTTAGAACATCCATAAGCAGCAAGAAAGACAGTAGTTTTAACTTCAATTCTAAGCATTTCATCCATTGAAACACCTCTAATTTTATGCATTTTTACCTATTAAAGTTCCGTGTAAGATTTAATTTTTAAACAAGTTCAGTTGATTAAACACATACTCACAAAAGCATACACATGACACTAGTAAAATCTCCCTGATTCTATGTGCCCTGATCAGAAAGAATACTATGGTCAAATGTTAAAGGAAAACTTCCTCAATAAACAGCTTTTCAATTTGATAGGCAGAAAATATTTCCAGTCCCTAAACCCTTGACTGAACTGCAGTGAGAACTCATGATTCACCAACAGTATGCAACTGCAAGATAGCATGACACTCCTCTGAATAAGCAAACTGACTCATAGAGTCCACAGACCATAGGACTATTTGTTCATGTGTATTGTTCATGGGAGAATCCCTCAGGCCTTCCTTTATTCCAAGACCTATTTGTTCTTACTTTATAGACAACTTTTTTTTTTTTTTGGAGTTAGAGTCTCACTCTGTCACCCAGACTGGAGTGCAGTGGCTGCTCCCGGCCACCGCAGCCTCGACTTGCAGGGCTCCGGCGAGCCTTCCGCCCAGCCTTCCAAGTAGCTGGAACTACAGACGCGTGTTACCATGCCCGGCTCATTCTTGATTTATTGCAGAGATGAGGTCTCGTCAAGTTGCCCAGGCGGGTCTCGAACCCGCGGGCTCAGGCAATCCACTCACCTCAGCCTCCCAAAGCACGGGATTACAGGCTGAGCCACCGAGCCCGGCTTACTTTATAGACAACTTTAAGAGACAACATGACATGATGAAAGAAACAGGAAGGTGGGGATTCAGAGATATGGTAGGGATTCAGCTCTATCAGAAATGTCTCCTGTGGTTTTGGTCACGTCTCTTGCCCATTCTTAGCGTTAGTTTCCTCATGGGAGGGTTGTTCCACATCAAGGGTTCGCAAACTTTTTCTGGTAAAGGGCAAGATAGTACATGGTTTAGCCTTTGTGGACTGTACAGTCTCTGCTACAGCTATTCAACTCAACCACAGCGGTATGTAGTCAAGAAAGGTGGCTGTGTTCCAATCAAATCATCTTCACAAAAACAGGTGGTAAGCTAGATTTTGTTTGTGGGCCCTACTATCTAACCCCTGTTCTATAGGATTGCTATGCACCTGCCCAACTCAGAAACTGTGACTTAAAATTAGATCGAATCTGATAATTTTTCACTAAGGCATTAGTAGGTTATACTGGCTTGAAATGCATTTGATTTTGAACAGGGAATGGTATCTTAACTCAAAGGGACATAATTCTACAGAAGATGATTATCAGGTATCAGGGTCAGGCAGTAGCAAAGATCTTTTTGATCCAAGGATCTTTGGAGGGCCCTGAAATGAGGCCACACTGGAAGTTCCTTGCCCTGGCTATACGTAAGGTCAATCTGGTTATTCCAAGAGAGTCATTAGCATTTGGAAGTCCCCACTGAAGCTGTCCTGAGACTGCTCCCTTGCCAGAACAGCTGAGAAGTCACAACAGGAACAATGAGTCCTGTTGTTGGACCTGTAAATAATGAACTGACTGCAGTAGTTCTGCTCCATAGGGGCCCATACCAACTGCTATTCAATTGTAAATATCCCCTTTCTGCTGATGTACTGGAGGGCAGAGAGTCTTTGCTATATATTATGTTAAATATTCCCTAGATTCAAAACGCAGGAAGACAGGACAATGCAGGCGGCAAAACCTACCCATTAACTTGCTGTACATCTGTTTCCATCTTCTCATAACTCAAGGTGCTAAGACAGCCCACGCGTTCCCTTTGAGACACATGAATATTTTTATAGGCATGGAATGCATATATGTGTATACAAATGTATTGCTCTTTGATTCCTACCGTGGCACCTTCCTGGAGATGAAAGAGATCGACTTGCGCCATTTATTTTTCCCTGCAGTGTTTTTCCTCTTCCACTTGGTCTTGTTTTACTTTCACTGATACAGAGCCTTTCTCGTGAGAAGATATTAAATAGCTGGAGAGAAATTTCAGAGAAACTTTTTTGCAATTGGTGCCTGGTGCTGTCACCAAGACCCTGGCTTAAAGTGTTTCTGCATCAACTCTTTTTAGATGTGACCTCTTTATTTGCCAGTTTCCTAGTCTGATTCCTGACTCATTTCTGCTATTTTGATCTTTGAGATTCTGAATGCTGAACTATGGTTTGACACTCTAGATTCCATTTGTTTCCGTACTCACGCTTTAACTTAATCTCCGGGTTCTCATGATGCCTACTAAGCTTTGGGAACTTTTCTTGCTGGCCATCAGATGGAGCGGAACGGTTGTTCAAAAAAGCGGATTTTCAGAGCCTCAAGCTTAAAGAAACTGGTGAAAGCATGATTGATAATCCTTTTAACTTATAAAGAGGACGGTTGGCCCCGGACATACCTGACAGGCCTGAGTCATCCAGATGCCACCCAGATGTTAGCTTCTCTCCCGCTCCCTACCGTCTTCTTCCCTAGGCAGGCCATTCTGCTTTGCGTCTGATCTGGGGAAAAGTTTTACATGTCGTTACATCCTCTCCTGACTCTGTTCCAGCCTTAAGTTATGAAATTAGTGACTTTCAGAAATGCTGGGGTCTTTGGAGGCGTGGTTAATGTCATGGCCCCCACTTTTTAAAGTATCATTAATTCATGAATGCATTTGTGGCAGACTCTTTTAAATGTTCAGGTAAGATACAGATGGCAATTCCTCGACACAGCATGAGTTAAAAACGGAACAGTGGACATCCATATTGTTAGAACCTTTTTGGTCCTTCTGTCCTTGAAAAATGTCATATCGTCTTCTTTTTAATAAGCTTCAGTTTGGTGCTGGACGTCTTCTATTTTTACTGCCAAGAGTTCCTTCAAATCACCCCCTCTAGGGCTTCTTCCAAATGCCCTTAATTCAAATTCACTCACATAAAGCAACTGAGCTCTTATTTTGTTTCATCATATACTGAAGTGCCAGAAACTGTGTTCCTATAGTAGCCTATTAAACCATTCTGATAAACCAGGTCATCCAATTTAGAGATACCTTCTATCATTTTCTTAGTATGTGGGAAAACCTGTGAGTTTAAGTAGTAGCATTGTTTCTCCCTCACTTTTCTAAACCCAGGAAGCAGTCTTGGAATTTAGACTCCAATTTAAAACCTCCTTCATTTTAAACTCAATGTTCTGAACATTTTCAATAAATACAGACATTGGCTTTAGGGGACAGAAGGAAAACTATCTTTATCTCAGTTCTCCACAGTGCCAGTGTAGATTGTGTTAAATACTATGTACTTAGGAATCCTTATGTTGTCTTTGCCTTAAGTGCTCTTTCAACTTTTTCTGATTGAAAATAAAGTTAGACAGAGGGTTCGTGAATCAGTGTAACTCATCTTCACTTGCAGTTGCAGCAAAATGTCCTCTCCTGGGGTGCTGTGTTGTAGAGGGAATGGTTAGTTGGGAGTCTCTATTCTTGGATTCCAACCCCAGTTCTGCAAATCACTTAGTTCACGTGACTTTGAGTACATCATTTTACCTGTTTGGAATTCAGTTTTCTGGAGGAATACTTTGGTCGCAAGAAACAGAAACAGAACCACAGAAGTTTTATCTGATAAAGGCGATTCTCTCCTGTGACAAGATATCTGATCACTGGCATCCTCTACTGTTGTTGCAGCAGCTCAATAGTGTAAGGGCCAGCAACTCTGCTATTCTTCTGGCCTCACCTTATTGTTCCAATACTCAAGCTGTAGCTCCAGGCATTGGGTTTGCATTTAGGGTAGGAGGTTGTAAAGTAGCTCTGTGTTTATCTCTTTCATCAGCAAAAGGAAAGCCATCTCAGAAGCTCCCAGTAGACTTTTACTGATTTGACAGAACCACAGCCATACCCAGCTGCAAGGGAGGCTGAGAAATTACATCCTTCGCCGTTCCAGTCTCTGTGGCAGAGGCAGGCAGAAGAAAGGAATTGTGATTATGTTGAGTTAGCCAACCTACAGTGTCTACTTCACCTTCCTCATCTTTAAAAGGCAGAGATTGTGCTAGAAATGATTTCAAAGACATTTCCCAGCTCTAACTGCTTGTGAATCTCTGGCTAGGGAGAAAGAATTCAGTATGAAGCATCACTTTATGTGTAAAAACAACTCCTGGTTTCTAGTCAAATCCTCCTCCTGAAATACCTCCTCTAATATTCTATGTGCAGTTTGGGGATGCAGTTGGAGAAAAACGGATGTATTTCTCAAATAGTAGCACAAGGTCATCCCCAGAAGGAAACAGAGGAGGCTAGTATTCACAATACAGCATAATGCTGTTTTGACAGCTCCAGGAGAGTAAAACCAAATACCCATTCACATGGACATCTTCCTAAGAGAGGTGACACGCATACTGATATTATATAGTGTTTCACTGACTAAGTTTGTTCTGATGATTTCAGATTTTAGAACATTGTAAAAATCAAGAGAAGAAAAGCATTTTTGTTTTGTGAATTCCCTTTCCCTCTTCACTCACACGTAATTTTGCAAGACTACACAATCTGACATGCTCACCATTTTATGCCTTGATTTTTCCATTTCACGTGACCAGATCATTATTGTTTTGAAGAAAACCAAGGAAAAAGAAATGAAGGAATGACAATTATTGGAGAACATTGTCACAAAAGAGTGGACAGAGAGGGACAGGTGAATCCTGAGTTTTGATGAGAAACTTGGTCTCTTTGTCAATGTGTTCAGGTTGTTTGTGTGATTACAAAGACAGGGACCCGCAGCAAAGTGGGCCATGACTACTTAGACTAAGTGAGATTCTCTTCAGGAATCCTAAATAGACACAAGAGGTCTAAATACTTCTTGGCTTTTCTTTAGCATTTGATGTAGGAAATGACTTCAACCCACTGAGCTCACTTTCCTGTGGAATCAGCGGTTGCTTTTATGATGAAAGCTGAGTGATAGTATGTCTTTGGAAGGGCATGTTTGTCTATTGTACACTTAAAGCACATCCCAAAAGCCAAAGAGTTCTCTGATAAATGGCTAATCCTCCAGTACTGTACTCACTTTCACAAAGGCCATACATGTGTAATTTCCTCAGAAAAGGCAATAGAGAATGGTAGAGCCAGTGTCAACTGGAGAGTATTTACATGGTCTTCTAAAAAGCTTGTCTAGTAGTGTATAAATTCCTGTGTGTTTGAGGTTCTCTTCAGTTACACAGTGGTTGGAAATTTCACTTTTGAGTGTATGGGTTTGTTCACCCACGATTGTGGTTTGCCCTGTTAAGTATACATTACATTGACAACTCGTTTAGACACAGAAAACTCTTTTTCTAGACATAGAACTGTAGAAGATGCAGAAATGTGAAGCTAAATATTTCAGGAACAATTCATGCAGTTTGCCAAAGATGTTTGGTTTTCCTTCCTTTTAATCACATAACAGGATTGCGTTTTTTGGCTTCTTTGTTGGTGGTTGGGACAATGTCACTTTTTAAAAAAAATATTCAAATGAGTTACAAGTCCATGTGATGAATGTTACTCCCATGCTGAAGCATTTGCTTATATGTCGGATATGTGAGAATTTTTAGAGCTCTTTTCTTATGGCACAAGGAGCTCACAATGTTCAAGGTAGTCATTGCTCCATTAGTTTGTGTTCATGAGTAACTGCAAAGAACAGAACCCCTGGGAAAACTCTGATTTATGACAAGAGTGGGAAATATGCCTTTCCTATGAAACCATCCATGTTTTGGGGATATGTGTTACCACACCAGAACTTAGTCTATTGTGCCAGAAAAAAACCTTCTGAGGTCTTTTTCCTCAGGTCATAAAGAAAAAGTGAAAAGTGAATCTGTGAGTGTCACATCAGAAGCTTAAATATAGCATAGATGTACTCAATAGAAAAGCATTTGGATCTGATCCTGACTTCTGACACCGATTAGTTATGTGACTTATGAGCTAATTACTTGACTATCCAAAGTACCATCGATTCATATAAGAAAGGTTATAAAGGAGCAGTGCAATGGTTTTCCCTTTTTATTTACCCAGTTTTCAAAAAAATGAATTGGTTTCCTGTCGCTTCTCTTCAGAAGGCAACCAATTATCTTGTGTTTGAATCACTGCAATTCTGATTCTTATTAAAGCTCACCTGTCCCATACAGAAGTCACTTCATAATGGCTTCTGGGTACTTTTGACATTACTATAGTAGTCTTTGATATGTCCCATGCTTCCTGATTACAAGCCATTCTAGGCCCAAATCAGGAGTCAGCCATTTCTCCGTAAAGCCTTAGTTTTCTTTATTGGAAAATTTTAAGACCAGAATCCAGACTTTCTATTTATACTGGTTTGGTTACATTCTTCTAAATTTTTAATGGACAGAACCAGGAGAAAAACACATATGTGATACATTGTGAGTTCATGTTGACATTTCCATATCAAATTCAGAATATAAGACTTTTATTCAACTTCTATATTACTGGTAGGAAATAATTTTTCATGTTTCTAAAAATCTTGAAAGTGGAAGTATTGACTATCTTTATTCTAGACAATTTTTTGAAGAATATTTGTATGACAAATAATCTTGAAGAATAAAGATAATATTTCCCTCTGGAATAAAGGGTGAACTTGTTCCCTCTTCTGTATAATAAAGATATTTCCCTCCAGGGCCAAGGACAATGTATTAGCTAGAATTCTGCAGAAAAGCAGAACCAATAGAATATACATAAAAAGATTTATTTTAAGGAATCAGCTCATGTGATTGTGAGGCTGACAAGTCTAAAATCCATACAGCGGGCCAGAGGCAGGCTGGAAATGTAGGCAGGAGTTGTTGGTGCGATGTTGAGGCAGAATTTCTTCTCCAGTTTTTATCATAAGTTCTTCCACTCATTGAGTGAGGTCATACACACCATCAAGCATAACCTTCTTTACTGAAGGCTAACTGATTACAGATGTTCTACTATCACAGCACACTTAAATGCGTGTTTTCACCTAATACTATGTAGCCTAGTCAAGATGACCCAGAAAACGAAATATCGCAGGCAGGATTGCTTGCAGCCTATTATAAAAGATTTGGTTTCCCCAAACTCCAGGCTACTTAGCTGTAATGCAATTTAACCGCATGTACAGCATCCATTTAGGCTCCTCTGTGTCAACCCTTGTGGGTTTGTGAAGTGAGGGCTTAGACGACTGATATAAAATTAATGCACATTATTTTTGCTCTGCATATATAAAGTCTTGAGTAATAAACTCCTTTATTTCTGACCCAAAAGCTTGTATGTTTTGTCTCTGACTTGTCAGCATCTATAAAACCGTGGCATGCTCTCCTGTTAGTTTTCCGGTAAGATAAAAGCCCTTATCTTTCACAGTTCTCGACAGTTACATCTGTATCTTTTTTCTTCCCACTCTGAGAATTTTGGTTCTCAAAAACCGTGGCTAAATGAACCTTGGACCATCCATAATTACTCATCTGCTTTATCCCAACTTATGCACACTGCAGTTTTAGGATAAACACCACCATTACGACTGCTGAAAAAGTAACTTTCCCCCCACATATCCTTATCCTTTCTTTGCATCCTTATTCCTTATTTAGTCTCTTTTTATTTTCTTAAGATTGCACTGTACCTACTGTGGAAGGAAATAAGGTAAAAGCCTAAGGCTTTGTAAAGTGGAGTCGGGAGACCAAAAGTGTTGCACTCACACCTGATGAAGATCAAGCCACAGAACATTCCCATAGACTTGGATAAACAATTGAAGTCCACATCTGCTAGTCTTGGACATCTCTCAGCTGGAAGTACCCGAGTTAACTAACCAATCAGAATGGATTTGCAATGTAGGATTTCTGCCCAGCCAATGAACTGCCTTGGAAAGCAACTCTTTGTGAAAATCACCTATAAAAAAATCTCTGTTGTGTTTGTTTTACTGAACACTATTCATAGCTGCCCTGATTCAGTGTACCTGAATTAAAATAAAATTATTTGTTTCCCAAATAAATGCTATTTCCTTTGACTTCCATGCCAATCTTTTTTTAAGTTAACGCTATATTTTCAGATCATATGATCTTTATAGTCTACCTTTGACCCTTGTTTAGTCTTAGTTTTACAAGTAGCTGTACATGTAACACTCACCACCAGTTCTTATGTTGACAACTCTCTAGTAATTACTGTAGTCTGAAGTTTGTTCTCTGGTGGATTCCTAGCAAGATCTTCTGGGGATAATAGGGCAATGTTACATAAATTCTTGCTTTCTAGTAGCAGTCTCTGCCTTTCACACTTGAGTGGCAGTTTGTTTGTTATTAAATTCCTGTCTTACACTTTCCCTGCATATCTAAAACATGTTGCTTAATATTCTTTTGGCATGAAGCATCAGTCAAAATATCTGATGATAACCTGATGTTCTGTATAAAAGTCACAAGACCTTTACGTCTAGATGACCAAAGTAATTTTTAAAAAAACGTTTCTTTCAAGTCCAGGAATTTTTTAAGAATATATCTTGGTTATTGTTGTCTTAGGCATAGGGTGCGCTCTCTAAATTCTTTATGTCTTTTTCTTTTTGCTCATAAAACTGTTGTTGAACTCTGTTTTTTAGTATTTATCACCTTTTATTTTCTTCAGAAAACTCTATTATTTATATATTGATTTTTTTCTTATCTTTAGTAATTATCTATTTCTCTCATATTATCTTATCTCTTTATTTCTTATTGGTTTATACAATTTTCTGTCACTTCACAATTTATGCCTTTCGAGGCATTATTTCTTGTGATCACTCTCTTGTGTGTTCTTATTTTCTTGTTCCCGTCTATATTTTTCTTTTGTTCTTAATTATTGAATTTATACCTTATTTTGAATAATTTGGATTTATGGTGTTCTTTATTGTTTTCTATTATTTTCTACTATTCTAGCCAATTTCAATGGCTTTTGTTTTGACTCACCTCTTCCCTTTGTTCGAACATGCTTGTTTACCATTCTTTCATTGTTTACAGGGATATTTTTCAGTTTATTTTTCTCTTCTTGCTTGTTTTTATGGCAACTTTATATGGAATCTGACTTCATGGCTTTTCTGGTGCTCATCTTATTAATATGCTTTAGTTTTCTTGAAATTTTAGAAGTGTCTGTTCATGTCCATTGGCCACTTTTTAATAGGGCTATATTTTTTTCACTTTTTAAGTTCACTTAAATTATGGATATTAGACCTTTGTTGGATGCATAGTTTGCACGTATATTCTCCCATTCTGGAGGCTTTCTATTTACTCTGTAAATAGTTTCTTTTGCTGTGCAGAAGCTCTTTAGTTTATGCCGTACACAGTGACTCAAGCCTGTAATCCCAGCATGTTGGAAGGTCGAGGCAGAAGGATTGCTTGAACCCAGGAGTCTGAGAAGAGCGACATATCAAGAACGTATCTTGCAGGTACACGCCACCTAATCAGGCACGGTGGTATGTGCCTGCAGTCCTCGCTACTAGGGAGGCTGAGGTGGAAGGATCACCTGAGTCCAGGAGACCAAGGCTGTGGTGAACCATGATTGTGCCACTGCACTCCAGCCTGAGCAACAGAGTAAGACGCTCAACTCAAAAATAAAAAAAATAAATAAATGAAGATCTTTAGTTAATTAGATCCTACTGGCCAATTTTTAGTTTTGTGTTGGAGGACCTGGTCATAAATTTGCTGCCTAGGTCAATGTCCAGAAGAATGTTTGTTGGGTTTTCTTTTAGAATTTTTATAGTTGAGGTTTCACATTTAGATCTTTAAGGCATCATGAGTTAATGTTTGTATATGGTGAGTAGTAGGAGTCCAGCTTTATTGTTCTGCATATAGTTAGCCAGTTTCCCCAGCACCAGTTATTAAGTAGGGTGCATTCTTGTTGGCTTTGCCAAAGATCTGTTAGTTTTAGACAAGCAGCTTTATTTGAGGGCTTTCTGTTCTTTTGCATTGGTCTATATGTATATTTCTATTCCAGAACCATGCTGTCCTGGTTACTTTAGCCTTGTATTAACGTTTGCAAGTCTGGTGATACAATGCCTCTCCCCTTGTTCTTTTTGCTGAGAATTGTTTTGACTATTCAAATTCTTTCTTTTTGGTCTGTTTTTTGCTTCCATATAAATTTAACAACTGTGCTTTTTTTTCTAATTCCGTGAAAAAGGAAAATGGTTGTTTCATAGGAAATACATTGGATCTGTAGATTGTTTGTGGCAATATGGGCGTATTAACATTCTTGATTCTTCCAACCCATATGGAATGCTTGCCATTTGTTGCATCATCCTTGATTGCTTTCAGTAGTGTTTTATAGTTCTTATTGTAAGGATCTTTTACTTTTTTGCTATATATGCATTCCCAAATATTTTATTTCTTTGTGTGATTATTGTAAATGGGATTATGTTCTTGATTTGGGTCTTAGCTTGAACATTATTGATATATAGAATGCTACTCATTTTTGAACATTGATTTTTGTACGCTGAGATTTACTGAAGTCACTTATCATGTGTAGGAGTCTTTGGGTGTGAACTTTTAGGGTTTTCTAGACATAGAATCATGATGTGTGAAAAAAGGTCATTTGAGTTTCTCTTTTTCTATTTGGATGCCTTTTGTTTCTTTCTCTTGCCTGATTGCTTTGACTGGGTGCTCCAGAACTATGCTAAATAGAAGCAGGAAAATAATATAGGAAAAAATGCTCAGCATCACTAATCATCATAGAAATGCATATCAAAACCACAATGAGATACCAGCTAGTATCAGTCAGAATGGCTATTATCAATAGTCAAAAAATAGCAGATGATGCTGAGAAAAGGGAGCACCTATACACGGCTGATGGAAATGCAAACTAGTTCAGCCTGTGGGGAAAGTTGTTTGGAAATTTCTCAAAGAGCTAAGAGCAGATTTGCCATTCAACCCAGCCATCCCATTGCTGGGTATATACCCAAAGGAGCATAAACCATTCTACCAAACACCTGCACTTGCATGTTTATTGCAGCACTATTCACCATAACAGAAGCATGGTGCTAACTTAGGTGCCCATTAACAGCAGATTGGATACACAAAATATGGTACACATATGCCATGGAATGCTATGCAGTCACAAAAAAGAATGAAATCATGTCCTTGGCAGTAGCATGGGTTCAGCTGAAGGCCATTGTTCTAAGCAAACTAATGCAGCAACAGAAAACCAAGTACTGTGCTATCTCACATATAAGTGCATGCTAAACACTGGCTGCACAGGGACATACAGATGGGAACAGACACTGGGGACCCCAGGAGGGTCGAGGGAGCAAGGTTTGAAAAACTGGCTCACTATTTGGGTGATGGATTCAGTAGAATCCATTTGGGTGATGGATTCAATAGAAATCTAAACCTCACCCTCACAAGACATACGAATGTAACAAACTTGCACGTGTCACCCCTTATTCTGAAATTTAAAAAAATAATAATTATAAAGCTATGATACTGCGCATACAATGTATAAAGATGCAATTTATGAATCAATAACATAAAAGGAGATGGACCTGTATGAGATCAAATATTTATATGCTTTTGAATATAAAAAATATTTTAGAAGCACATTCCCACCAGATAGTTTTTTTCACAGAGATTTTTCTGTAGCTTTTGTGTAAAGCCTAAAACTGATTCTGAGACTTTCTAGTTATGTTATCCATCCCCAAACACAAACTTTCATTTGGACATTTTCATCTTTTTCTACATATCTTCCCAATCCTACTCAGTCTTGATTCCTTTCACCACAATTTTACTTTAGTGTGGACAACTCAGCTTCATGAGTTCACAGAGGCTAGACTGCTCCAGCCCCTCTGTTCTTTGTCGTCATTGCTACTGGAGTCCTTAAGTGTACCTGCCTCCACACTTTCGAGTAAAGCTTGCTTCATGCTTCGGAATTCTCTTGTTCTCTTGTTCTTGTCCTGTTGGTTCCCTCTGCTTTTGTCAGCAGGCTTTTGCTACAAACATTTTGTCTCCACGTTGGGTTCATGCAGTTATCCCATTACCCATTTTTGTAAAAAAATGTAAAAAACAGGCTTCTAGCTTTGCTGACTAGCCTTTCTACTTACTTTGATGTGGGGATTTAGGAAGACCAACGATTGCATGCCACAACTGTCATTTAAAGAAATTTTTACTATCTAGTCATTTTTCAACCGAAAGTTTATTTATTTATTTCACTAATTATCATTATGTAAATGCCAGAGTGTAAAAGTGAATAAAATGCGGTTTCCCTTTCTCAAGAAACTAACACAAGATTGAGAAAAAACTTTAAATTCTGTGGCATTTTTCTTCAGTTTTTAAGTTTAATTTCTTTTGGAGGTACAACGTGCATGCTGCAATGCTCACATTTCATAAGTAGACAGCGCAGTGAATTCTCACAAGTTTAACAATCCCATGTAAGCAATACCCACATTAAGAAACAGAAGAGTCAGTCCTCTGTCAGCTTTCCTTTGGTCCACTTCCCTCTCCTGCGCCCCAGATAAGTGACAGCCTAAAGGAGAGATTCCTTTTGCTTGTTTTGTTCATTCCATGAATGAAATCATGCAGCATGTACTTTTCCTGTCTGTCTTTCTTTGCCCCACTAATATTTGTTTTCATCATTTCTATTACCACGTTTAGCTATAGACTGCTGGTTCTCATGTCTGCACACTGCTATCTGTAACTACATCCTGATCTCTTTATCCATTCTACTGATTGTGAGCATTTGCATGTCCCAGTTTAGAACCATCGTGAATAGAGCTGCTGTAAGCATCCCAGTACTTGTCTTTTGACAATTCACATACACATCTTTGTTGACTATATGCCCATCTAAGGGTGGAATTGCTGAGTCAAAGTTTAAAAGTATCGATAGATACTTTCAAACCTTTTTCAAAGAGATAGTTCTACCAATCGCATTTTCATTTAGTGCTATGGGAAGTGATATAAGTGATCTGAGGAGGGAAAAGAGATGACCCAAACTGTCTTTTAGGAAAATTGTCTGGGAGCTTTTTGTAAGAGTATATTAGAATAGACAGATGAAAGAGGTGAAGAGACTAGTCTGACTATTATGGATGAGAATAAGGGCTTAGAGTATATTAAATGGAGTAAAAGGAAAGGTATGAAGATAAGTCACTGTGTGCTGGTGTAATCTGCTAAACTATGTGAGGGGGAAAAATCATGACAGTTTTAACAGAAGTCTGAATGGCGTGAGAACGGGGGCTCTGATAGGCCCCATCAGCGCAGAAGGGCCTCAGGGTCTACTTATATGCAAACCCAATCCCTCCCCTTTATTTCCCATTTCTGAAAGTCCAGAACTGATCCTGCAGGCTTTCTGGAACCGTGTGAATTGACGAACCAAGAACCACATTTTTTAAACACTTAACCAATAATGCAACGATTTCAGTAATACAGGGTCCCGATCATATAAAACACCCATTGAGAAGAATCTGCAATTACTGCTTTCTACTTCAAGCTACTGTATCATTTGTATTTTGTGTTGCGCACAAAGGATCTTGAAAGGAACTAATCGAGATTGACAGCGCCTGGGCTGCAGTGCTTCCCTCTGAGGCAAACAAGTGAACACCCACTTCTTTATTCCTAGGCAGAGCTGCTACATTCACCCAGATCCTTGTACCAAAAGCCAACGGCTCTAAATTGTAATGGCCTGGTGGTTGTGCTTTTCCCTGGGCGCCCTCTTTTGTGACTGGGCCGGAAGGTGTTCCCTGATGGCCTGAGGGACGGGCATGTGACACCAGCAACACTCCACATCACAGAGCAGACTCATTTGGGGCTAAGCCTTCCCATTTTCTTCCATTTTCTTCAATCTTCTAGTACTGATGAAATTTGCATGTGAACAGACTCTTTGCCTCTTATGGGCCCATCTGTTCCTGCTGTTAATTTCTCACCTGGAGCCCTAATTATACCGGCTCCAGACAGAAATGTCTATGACGTCACTGTCAGAAGATTAGGGCTTCAGGTGGGAAATAAGGTGTTGGAGCAGATGGACATCGTCTGAGCAAAGAGCCTGATGTTTTGCAAATATCCACTGTATGAGAATGAGAAGGAAAGAACATATTGGAAACAGAAACAAGGAAAATAGCTCATAACTGCACTGCTCCCTTCTTTCCCTGGTTTAACTTATCACATGGTCCAGTTCCAGGATAGACTTGCTGGTATCGGGACCACACTTCGAGCAACCCTCGCTTCCCTAGGGTCCAGAATAATGGAGTAAACGCCCACTTGCCTAAAAGGTTCACAGAGGCCTCAATGAATCCCAAGGCATCTGAATACTGGGAATAGCTAATATAACACCTTGAAGGGTACTCATAGGTGGAAGCTGTCACAAAATGAGTATAGTCCAAATCTCTCTCCAAGTTGTGAGCATATTCATAACTCTTCCAGACTCAGCCTTGCTCCTATTTTATAATGTCATGGGTTTGTCATTAAAAGAGGCTGGAGGGGGACATTTTATTTTTCTCTAGTGGGTCTATATGATATGAGCCTTCAACCAATCAATGCTCTAGGAAATTACCCAAAATATTCCGTGCCTGACAATGTGTGTGCTAAAAATAGACAAATTTCTTCATTAAAAATGAAATTCATATCTAATTCAGAAAATGAAAAGGGTTTAGGATTAGATGCAAAATCATAACTAATATACGACTTGAGTTCTAGTTAAATCTCTCCTCTAGCCCCTCTTTTTTCTATTTGTTTAACAAAATTTTTTCTATGACAGTTGCATTGGCCCCATTAGCTCATAAACCATTACCTGGCAGAGCAGGTCTGTCTAGGTCAGAAAGAGCTAACACAGGGCATCTAATTAATTGAAGGAGACTTGTTTTAATCTAATAAAGGATCACATTTCAAGGGTAAAGTTCTAAGTAGAATATTTTTTTAACTAGATAAGTGAGACTTGACACAGACACCCAGCTTTACAAAGAATGGGTTATGCACACGCCAGTGTTAGTGCTACCTCCTGCCCTCCAAAGATCCAGCGAGTAGAGAAAATCAGTGCCTTGATGGAGTCTCCTCTCTCTAGGCAGGCTTCGGAGCTTACTCTGATGGCAGAAATGGGCAAGCACATGTGTTAAAACAACTTACAGGTACTCAAGGAAGCTGGGTTTTTTCTTGACCTGCAGAAGAGAGATAGCTAATAAAGAAATGGAATAGCAGTAATATTATCAGATTGCATCAAGCAGCTTTAGATTTAAGGACTAATGGCTTCAACCATCAATGAGAATACTCTCATGAACAAAGATAACAAAGTTTTCTGTTGCAAATGCCATTTGCTTGGGAAGCACCAAAACCTCAAACAGGAAGGGCTTGTCTCAGAGATGTGTTACCAAGATAAGACTGGAGATAATGTGAAGTCCACCTGGGTGGACTCAAAGCCCAGATGGATGTAAGTAAAACACAGGGAGGCAGTCTTGAGCATAGACGTACAGAAGGAAGGCCAGTCATCTTTTGAAAAGAGATGAATCCTCCCCCTTCCCCAGACAGATATTGACTACCATTAATCCACCTCCCTGCACCTCACTCCCTCCTCCCAGTAGTTTATCGCCACTGTCAATCCTTTTCTTATAGTATTACGGTAGTTGTTCAAGATCCACTTATGAGTGAGAACATGTGGTACTCAGATCTTTGTTTCTGTGAAAGATCACTCAGTATTATAAACTCTAATTCCATGCAGGTTGCTGCAAAATTCATGATTTTTTTAATGGCTGCGTAATATTCCATTGTGTATATGTA
The DNA here is from genome assembly GCF_000164805.1 of Carlito syrichta. Taxonomy (NCBI): domain Eukaryota; kingdom Metazoa; phylum Chordata; class Mammalia; order Primates; family Tarsiidae; genus Carlito; species Carlito syrichta. Next base: position 886,339 of record NW_007246387.1, on the reverse strand, counting down.
CCACATCTTTTTAATCCAGTCCTCTTTTTATGGACAGCACGGTTGGTTCCAGGATCTTGCTATGGTGAACAATGCTGCGATAAACATACCTCATCAACAAGGGTACCTGCACAAGGAATATTTGTATACCTAACCCTTAACTGTACCCCACAATTTTAAAATAAGAAATTTATATAATTTAAATAAATAAAATTTAGTATGTAGATGCTAAGAACATTATAAATTCACCCATCTTGCTTTTAAAAGTAAGTAAAAATTTATTTAAACCTAAAAAAAAAACAAAACAAAAAAAGAAAAATAAAGAGATGAGTCAGGTTGTGTTTTATGGTGGCTAATGCCATGCCTTCATAAGAGCCCACAGCTGACAGCTGAAAAAAAATCCTAAGTATGCATCCCAGTATCATACACAAAATAAGAGGAAGACAGAAAACGAAATCCAAGTAAGCTACTAATTTCAGTACTCAAGTATTTAAACCAAGCCAGAGTGCAAAAATTTTACAAAGTCGAAGTGAACAGATACACACATGAGATTCGTTTTCCACTGCCAATCTTTGAAGATGTCGGGTTTCTTGCCAGTAGCTTCCTTATATAAACACACAAATAATAGATTATTATTTTAATGGGAACTTTCTCCTCTCTTGTTCTTTTACGCTTTCCAAGGTGTTAAAATAAAATAGTTGACATTTCAGGTTGAGAGGCAGAGAAGGCTAATCTGACTGAATTTAGGCACTTTTAGTCTTGCCAGGATCCCTTCTCAGAAAATCAGTGCTTTGCTTTCACTGTCTTGATTTAAAAGCTTTGCCTCAGAGTAAACAATTCAGAGTTCATTCATCTAAATTAGAACAAGGGTTAGTGAACCCCAGTTCATTGGCCAAATCAGCTGACTGCCTGGTTTTTAAAGAATGTTTTATTGAAACACAGCCATTCCCATTCTGTCTATGACTGCTTTCATGCCACAATCACAGACTTGAGTAGTTGACACAGAGCTCTTATGTTTGTCCCCCTATAAAAAGTTTTGCCAACTTAGAGGAGATGTCTTCAACTTCTGTCATTAGAGAGTTGGGAAACTTTTCCATAAAGTCACAGCAGGGAACCAAAACCTTTTTAGTCATCTTTGAGTGTTCCTTTGTGATGGGGTAGAAAAGATCAGGGATTTGGGGGTCAGAAGATCTGAGTTCAGTTCTCAGTTTCCCCACTTATAATTTTTATGATTAAAACAAGTTCCAGAACTTTCCTAGCTTCTGTAAAATGGACTTGGAAATGCTTGTTTCACATAATTATTGTGAGGCCTAAAGGTTTGGTGAAGTGTTGGGCACTGTACATGAATTATTTCGTTATTTCTCCATGTCACCCTTCTTATTCTATCATAACTTTGTCCCGGCTCCACCTGATTTAAAGCTTTGGTAGACATTATATTGCTGCTGATTGTGTTATGTAATTCTTTAGCGAGGAAGCGAGAACAAATTCACTTGAAAGGGAATGTACTCACCTTTGTTCTGAGGAGGTCCCAGGGCTAAAGCCTTTTCCAAAGGATTGGCCCCAGTCATCCTGTGCTAGATGCTGTCATATTTTTATTTTTATTTTTTACAACTTTGCATCTCTTTAAAAAAAAAAATGAACTACATTTCGTTCCATGGTAGGGTTTCCTGGCTCCATCCTTTCTGCTAATTGAAAAGAAGTCTCAGCACTGCTTTGACCAAAGCCTCTAACCAACTATGCTTGTCACCTTTTGCTGTAAGTCAAAGGCTTACAACTCAAATAGCTGAAATCTGATGGAGAACAAAATACTTCTCTGGGGTGCCTGCATAATGATCCCAACCTAAGAAATCTACCTCAGCGATTCTATATTTTGTAAAACAACTGAGAATATTCTAGAACTAGCCCAAAACTTTGTTCTCTTTATCCTTGGTGACGGCCTTTAAGCATGCGAGGCAAGTGCTTCGGGATTCTTTGTGCAGGGTGGAAGACAGGAGCAAAGCACTGACCCACTGGCAGAGCAAATTTATCCAGGAATCCCAGCACACACAGGACCTAAGACAACTTGCCTGGCCTAGTTGAGCTTTGTCTTCTGTTTTCTGTTAAATTATCCAGTCACCTCGTTACAGTACTTTCGTACATTTGCGTACTGACTGCCAGAAGATAAATAAATTTTTAAAATATAAAATGTGCAACTAGTCCAAAATTAGTGCATCAACTTTATTTATTTTGTCTTAAATTTGATGATTAGAAACTTAACATTTATTTCCCCACAGAAACATATTATAAAGCACGGATAGGTTATTAACTTGGATTATCATATATTATTTATCTAGAGAATGTAGGTGAATATTAAAATGTGTTTAAAACTCTGTTTTCTCACTTATAATGCTATTTTTCTCTAAAGAGCATATTTAAGTTTGCCAGTTTCTATACTCTGAGCATAATTGTGTCCAGTAAAATTCCAACCCTTGCCAGGTGAGAGTGAGGGTAATGGCAGCTGAGTCCAAGCAGTAGCTGTGATGGAAGTGGGGAACGGAGTAGAAAAAGAGTCTATGGCAACCAGGGTTCAGTTGGGAGGGGTCAGGCACCCTGCCTTAGGCATCTTTTTTTGCCATGAGTGAAGGAAGGGGAGATTTGACCATCCCCAATGGGAGCAGAAAGAGCTAAGAAAATTCCAGCAGTCTCTGTCGAGGCCATGCTATAGGAGGGGAAGTATTTGTATAAAAAGAAGATTTGTTAATCAAGCATCAACAGTCGTATAATGGCATTCAAGGTCGATGTTTTAATATTGTTTATCTTCAACTTCTGGCACAATGCCAAACATATAGTAGGCTTTTAATAAATATGGAGTTGTCCTGGGAGACTATTCTTGGAAGGACAAAACATCAAGTTGGATAGGGTCTGGCTAAAGCAATCTTGCTCATTTTTAATTTTTACTTTCTAGAGGACTGTGATATGACACGTATTTACAATCTTTTACACACTGTGATATACAAAGAACAGGGGTAGGAACAATTGATGGAATAGAGCTATGTTAGAAGTTCACTGGTAATAAACAGAAAGTCTGCTCTTCCAACACTCTATGATTCAAATAGCCATCCAAAAAGTGGTAAGCCAAAAATGATGAGAGTCCACATTTCAGAATTCTATCGAACTGAATGTGAATGATTTGGCCAAGTCACTTTTTTCTCAAAACCTCCATTTTTGTATATGTAAAAGTAAGAAATACTTTCAGAGACACTTATTGCCACATTAGGAGTTGTGGTGAAGATGAAACAAGACAAAGATGGTAAAAGGCCCAGTGCACAGTGAGAACTGAATAAAGACTCATTTACAATACTTCTCCCTTCCAGAAAATGTTACCCAAAGACAAAATGAAAGCATTCCTGCAGACTACACGCACAGAAGACTCACCTGGGCTGGGAATCCATTTCAAAGCTTTTCTGCTACGTCTGACTTCTTTGCAAACTCATCAGGGCTATTACGGTTAATTAGGACAGGGGACAGAGAAGCAGGAGAAGTGACAATCAAGCGTCCCCTGTGGGTCTGTGTTGCACATGGTGACTTCCACAGCCCTTGTGTTTGTGCTCCAGGCTGCTCTGTTATTGGTTTCTGCGTTTGTTTCTCCTCCAGCTGTGTATCCATCAGGGTCCGTTGCAGAATGCCGATCTGTCCTCACACAGCACAAAATAGGTGCAACGCTTCATTAAAAAACATGCCTCTCTGGCGGCCTCCGGATTGTTCCAAAGTTCAGTGGTCTCACTGCTCGGAAGACACTGTTCCAGAAGTTTCCAGGGCCTTCTTTGTTATCCACCTCTTATCGTTTGGACTTGCTTGTTGCTCTGAACTAACCAGCTTCACAGCCAAACCTTTGACAAAACGTTCTGTGTTTTGATAACATTATTTATCTGCTTCTTCAGCAGAGAGAAATCAGGCCAGGTATTTTTGATTTTGAGAGATTATGGTTTCATTCATCCTGGAAATATATACGCAGGTTATCTCCCATCCCCTGCCTTCAAGCCGTGGTCTCGAAGTCAATATGTCATTACCTCACCTGTCACCTCTGCCACAGCCCTTTTATCAACTATGCCGTGTACAATGCTGTGATATGAAACTGTCCTGGTCTTTCCTCTGATTTATCTTCCCACGTCTGAATTTCCTTTTCTTTAATCTATAACTCATATGCTTTTCTGTCTATTTTACCATCTTCTCTACCCCAACCATTCCCCTTGGAAAATAGAATAGGCCGGGCGCGGTGGCTCAGCCTGCAATCCCAGCACTTTGGGAGGCCAAGGTAAGAGGATTGCCTGAGCCCACAGGTTCGAGACCTGGACAACTTGGTGAAACCTCGTGTCTACAATAACTCACAAAATATTACCTGGTCATGGTGGCGCATGCCTGTAATTCCAGCTACTTGGAAGGCTGAAGCAGAAGGATCATCCGAATCCAGCAGCAGGTCAGGGCTGTGGTGGCCGTGAGTGTGTTACTATACTCCAGCCTGGACAACAGAGCGAGACTCTAACTCAAAAAAAAAAAAAAGGAAAGGAAAAGATAGTATGAAGATACACATCTACAACATGTGGAGGAGACTTGACCCTTTCAGTCTTCTTGCTTTTCTAGAATATTTCGTGTTCATACCACACAATCCTTGCCTGAATGGAGTGTTCACTCTTGTGGATCTTAAATCCTCAAGTGTTTGTGAGCTCCGCCCCCTCTTTCCTATGAATCATATGAAAAGCAGGTAACTGGCAACTACGTACTGACAGCGTTGTGATAGCTGGGCATCAGCTGAACTGAGAGAGGACAGGAGCAGAAGGAAAAGATAGAGGTACCAGAACTGAGGGATCAGACCTGATAAGATAAAAGAAAAAAGCATCAGAAGAAAAGATGGATACTTTGATGTGCTGGGAAAGGTCCTAAGCCCCTTATACATATGAACAGTTATTTTTTGCACTAACGTTGAAGTAGTTGCATGAGCCAGAACCCTGTAGCATTGTTATAAAGAGTGTAGACTGGAGATCAATTGCCTGGTTCTAATACAAGGACCTCTATGAACTGTGAGGACTTGCAAAAGGTACCTAACTTGGATGCATTGGCCTTGGCAAAATGAAGCTAATTATATTTACTTAGTATGGTTCTCCTAAGAATTAAATGAGTGAGTACATATGAGCTATGTAGGAGAGCTCCCAATACATGATACACATTCATTAGGGAGAGTCTGTTACATTTAAAATGCCTTGCCATGATGATGGTATATGTTTCAAGGGCAGTGCAGCCCGACTGTGGTCCATCATTCCCCTATGTCTGTGGATTCCTGGAGGTCATGGCCACCTGCCCTCCAAGTGATTTCAGAAGGGCAGGACACTCTTTCCCTCCCCTGCCCCACCAGCCTAATGCAGCAGTAACACGGTAGCATCCATGGCATCTCACACTCTGTTCAGTGGCACAGTTCAGCATTTACTTCACGAGCATTTCAGTCTTTTGCATATTATTCCCATAAACTCTTAAATCCCTTCTGTTACTAGAAGCAAACAAGTACGTAATTAAATGTCATCTTTCTGGAAAAAAATCTGTTTGGGCTTTTCAGAATGGGATAGCCTACCTTTATAACCCATTGCTAAAAGTTTACCACTCCCCGTTTAGAAATGTTTCACTTATTTATTAGCTCAAGAAAACTACTCAGGAAAGAGACCTTGGGAAGATATACACATGGCGAAACAGAGTACATTTTCTTATTAGGAGCCTTCACCACCCTGGTGCTCACTAGGCAGCAAACTTTAGAGGGAGTAAAAGATTGAACCCATCTCTGAATTCCTTGGCTCATTAAATCATTAACAAACCACTCAGCCATTACTTGATATATAATTGTTTATGGGATAAGATATTTAATTCCTAATTGCAAGTGCTTTGAAGTTACAGACTGTGCCGTATATATTCTCCTTCATCTTGCCTGGCAAACTGGACTCGTGTATATGAAAAGTACATGATTTCCACTTGAATCTCAATCTCCTAAAGAACCTCAGTTGTTTAGAAGTGTGCTGAAGATTCATATACTTGAACTGGCTCCGCCAAGATGGCCGACTTCCAGCTCTCCATTCCTGTTATACTTGTGCTCCAGTTATTTGAGCCTCCTCCCACTGTCTTGAAAGCACTGAGAGCCCGTTTACCACAAGGTGCTTTAAACATTCTATTTCCTTTGTCTCAATATTCTTCCTGTAACCTGTTTCTCCAATTTTTACGATTCCCTTGCCTAGTCAATGCCTATTTATCCTTAAGACTCTTCCTTGACCCTCCTTGCCTGCACCCCATATAAATCACTGTCCTTTGATATAAGCAGTCAAAGAATAGTCTTCAATTCATTGAAGCAACTTCTCAACATTTGTGGTTAGACTTTAAATAATTCAGTTAATGAATGTCATTACTCTAAGCCACCTCCATAAAAGGAGGAACTGCTTGTACCGACCATTACATCTTCAGCATCTAACATACTCTTTGGCATAGAGGAGGGCTACAATAAATACTTCTGAATTAATGCTCAACAAGTATTTGTTTTTCAGTGATAAAGAGCTTAGCTGTTATTAGATTTCTAGATTCAACGAAGTCTTATGGAACAAGGATTGAATGCATAGTGTTATGATGGGTGAACAGTTCCAGGCTGAGAATGTGCTCTGGATTAATATGTCTTGTGTACCATAGACAGGCATAAAAAAGAATGAGTCAGACTAGGGGTCACTGCCTGTCAGGACCTTCTGGTCCAGGGTGCATATAAGAGGAAATGTCAGGACAAGCTCGCATGGACCAGGATAACAAGTTAAAAATAGTGTTAGGGAGTACCCAGGGGCTGATCAAAGAAATTCAGGTGGTAGGTGAGAGATCTAGATTCTTGTGCAATGAACTCATGTATGTATTGCAGAAGTATTATGTGCTGGGCACTAAATTAAGGATTGGAGATTTATAGAAAAATAAATCTCTTCCTTAAAGTTCACAGTTTGGGACATTACATTGGGAAGGTGGATGTATCTCCTCAATGTTCATAGTTAAAATTCGAAACTACAATGGAATGGTATTTGGAGGTAAGGGTTTGGGGACCCCATTAGGCCGTGAGGGTGAAATCCTCAGGAGTGAGATTATAACCCTGTAAAAGGGACATCAGAGAGCTCTTTCACTCTCTTTCCAGCAAGTAAGGATGCAACAGGGTTGGCTGTCTTCAACCAAGAATACCAACCATGTTGGTATTTTGATCTCAGACTCCCAGCCTCCAGAATAGTGAGAAATAAAGTCCTATAAGCTTGCAAGTCACCTGGTTTAGGGTACTTTGTTATACTAGCCCAAACTGACTAAGAAAGAGGGTGAGAGGGAGGAAAATGAGTTTGTTGTTTCTGTCTGCGGGCTTTATAGAAGGCTTCTTTGAGATGACCTCTGAGCTAATTCATAAAGCATAAGCAAGAGTTAAGACACAGGTGGTTCATGTGGGGTGGGGGGG